>NW_027518287.1:0-7667 GCF_023851605.1 Tamandua tetradactyla
AACAAAAGGACAAATACTGTATGGTCTCACTGATATGAACTGACATTAGTGAATAAACTTGGAATATTTCCTTGGTAACAGAGACCATCAGGAAATAGAAATAGGGTAAGACATTGGGTAATTGGAGCTGAAGGGATACAGATTGTGCAACAGGACTGAATATAAAAACTCAGAAATGGACAGCACAATATTACCTAACTATAATACAATTATGTTAAAATGCTGAATGATGACAAAAAGGGGGAAAGAGTGAAATGAGACAAAGTGTCAAGGGCTGAGAGATTCCAAACAGAGTAGAGAGGTTATCCTCGAGGTTATTCTTATGCATCAAGTAGATATCATCTTGTTATTCAAGATGTAAAAGAGAGGTTGGAGGGAACTGCCTGAAAATGTAGAGCTGTGTTCCAGTAGCCATGTTTATTGAGGATGATTGAATAATGATACAGCTGTCACAATGTGACTGCGTGATTATGAAAACCTTGTGTCTAATGCTCCTTTTATCTACCTTGTCAACAAAGGAGTAGAACATATGGAATAAAAATAAATAATAGAGGGAACAAATGCTAAAATAAATTTAGTTTAAATGCTAGTGATCGATGAAAGCAAGGGGTAAGGGGTATGGTATGTATAATCTCTTTTTTTCTTTCCTGTGTTCATTTTATTTCTTTTTCTACTGTCTTTTTATTTCTCTTTCTGAATTAATGCAAATGTTCTAAGAAATGATGAATACACAACTAAGTGATGATATTGTGAATTACTGATTATGTATGTTGTTTTATTTTGTTTCTTTTTTAATTAATAAATAAATATAAAAAACTGAATGAAACTGAATATGAGAATGACAGAGGGAGGAGGGCTGGGGCATAAATGAAATCACAAAGAAAGATAGATGATAAAGATTGAGATGGTATAATCTAGGAATGCTAGAGTGTATAATGATAGTGACTAAATGTACAAATTTAAAATATGTTTTGGCATGAGGAAGAACAAAAGAATGTCATTACTGCAGTGTGCTGAACATAGATGGTAATTAATATTTTAAAATTTCAACTTACATGTGAGACTGAACAAAAACTGTTTATTTGGTATAAATTTATACTTTCACTAGTGTATCTCCTTATATAACTTATGTAGAAAGTTGGTTGAACACCTTAAATACATGGAACTTTGTATAGGACATGAGATTTTGTTGCTTTGTCCAGGTGTTGCCCTGATGAATCCCAGAGTGATTTGATCAGTGAGTGGAAAAGTATTTGCAAAGTTCCCTTTGGGGAATGGTGAGAATGGGTGAAAACTCAACTTCTGCAAGTTGAATTCTTGATATTCTCACAAGCAGTGTGGGCAACCAAACTATAGGCTCAGCCCCCAGTCTAGGGGGTTATTCATATGAAACTTAACCCCACAGGGGATAGGTCAAGCCTACTTAAAATTAGGCCTAAGAGTCACCCCCAAGAGAACCTCTTTTGTTGCTCAAATGTGGCCTCTCTCTCCAGCCAACACAGCCAGCAAACTCACCACCCTTCCCCCATCTATGTGGGCCATGACTATCAGGGGTGTGAATCTTCCTGGCAACCTGGGACAGAAATCCCAGAATGAGCTGAGATTCAGCATCAAGGAATTGAGAAAAACTCTAGAATGGGCTGAGACCTGGCATGAAGGGATTGAGAAAACTTTCTCGACCAAAAAAGGGAAGAGTTAAATGAGACAAAGTGTCAATGGCTGAGAGATTCCAAACAGAGTTGAGAGGTTATCCTGGAGGTTATTCTTATGCATTAAGTACATATCACTTTGTTAACCAAGATGTAACAGAGAGGCTGGAGGGAACTGCCTGAAAATGTAGAGCTGTGTTCCAGTAACCATGTTTCTTGATGATGATTGTATAATGATATAGCTTTCATAATGTGACTGTGTGATTGTGAAAACCTTGTGTCTGATGCTCCTTTTATCTACCTTGTCAACAGATGAGTAAAACATATGGAATAAAAATAAACAATAGGGGGAACAAATGTTAAAATAAATTTAGTTTGAAATGCTAAAAAAAATGAAGAAAACCCCTGGAAAATGTTTTTACACACTAGAACAAGTTCATGACATTATTGCTAGGAGTTAATGATAAAATGGTGTTGTAGTTTGCTAGCTGCTGGAGTGCAATATACTAGAAACAGAATGGCTTTTAAAAAGGGGAATTTAATAAGTTGCTGATTTATAGTTCTAAGGCCAAGAAAATGTCCCAATTAAAGCAAGACTATAAAAATGTCCAAATTAAGGGATCCGTAGAATAGCACATTTATTGAAGAAGGCTGATGAACTTCAGGGTTTCTCTCTCAACTGTAAAGGCACATGGTGAATATGGAAATGTCCTCTAGCTTCCTCTCCAACCCTCCTGCTTCATGAAGTTCCCACAGAAGCAATCTCCTTCTTCATCTCCAAAGTTCACTGGCTGTTTGACTCTGTGGTTCTCTAATCATTCTGAAGCTTCCTCCAAAATGCTTCCCCTTTTAAAGGATTTCAGTAAACTAATCAAGGTCTATGTGGAATGGGTGAAATCACATCTCCCTCTATTCAAAAGTTAATACCCACAATTGGGCAAGTCACATCTCTATGGAGATAATCTAATTAAGTCTCCAACATACAGTGCTGAATAGGGTTTGAGAAAAATGGTCACTACCACAATATTGGATTAGGATTAAGGCACGGCTTTTCTAAGGTACATGAATCCTTTCAAATCAGCACATTCTACCTGGATCCTAAAAGGACATGTTTTTTCCATGTAGAAAATATATTCATTCCATCACCATATCATAAATCCTTAAACCATTTAAGTGTCAATGCAAATATAAGTTTAAAACCAGTCAAGTTTCATCAAAGTCAGTACAGGCATTGACAGTCCTAAGGCAAAATTATCCCCTTGATCTGGAACTGTAAAACTCAGATCAAGTATCTGCTGCCAACATACAAAGGAGGTACAGTCATAGGGCAAATTCTTCCATTTCCATAGGGGATAATTGAAAAGAACAAAGGGTCACTGGCCGAAACAGTTTTGAAAACTTGCAAAGCAAAGTTCATTACATTTCAAAGTCTTGAGAGTCATTTATCTTTGGGGCTTTAGAAAGCAGCAATCTCACTCTTTCCAATGTCCTATGTAGTGGCCTGCCTCTCTCTGAATGCATCCTTGGGTAACATTGAGGAGATCACTTTTTCTCAACTCTACCCAGTCCAAGAATTGGGGCCACACCAAGGCACCCATTCAGCTCCTCTGTGGGGTGCCAGCCAGGCTCCCCCCAATCCCCAAGGTATGTGCTCTACCCGTTCCAAGCCTGAGGAAGCACCACTCTTCTACTGCAATGGGGTGGAAGGACCATCCCCTGTCTTTGGTGCAAACTCACCCTCTCCACATGTTTAGTTGAATCTGCTTTCTTGGCCTGAGGCTTCTTGACTTCAGATCTCAGCCTCCATTGTTCTGTCTCTGAAGACATTTTACCTTCACTTTTTCCTTTTTCTGAGCTCCCCAATGCAGACTGGGGGCAATTATGTTTATACAGGTCCCACAGCACTCTTTTTGGCTTTCTATGTAGTAAGCAAGAATAGTGTCCATCAGACAGGAGGAGTTTCCACAAATCCTTCTTGGATAACTCCATTGCCAATCCTGGCTTTTTAAGAAATGGCTGACTGGTTCCACATTTGGTTAAATCCTCACATAGGATACTTTTCTCAGGGTTCTCCCTTCCTGGAAGCCCAGAATTTTCCAGAACATCAATCTGGTTTCTTTGTACCAGAGTAGGTCGGTTCTCAGCTATCTCTTTCCTCTTGCATTTCACTATAAGCTGGAGTAGAAACCAGGCCACATATTCCACATTCAATTTGGAAATTTCTTCTGCTAAATAACCAAGTTCATTACTTTTAAATTCTGCCTTCCCACTAAAGAAAGACACTAGTCAATTTTGCCAGGTTGCCTACAGTTTGTCTTTTTTTTGCCTGCAATTTTAAAACAAGAATATTTTCTTTCCAGTTTGCAATAACACATGCCTCATTTCTGTTTAGGACCTCATCAAATGTATCTTTAGAGTCCACATTTCCACTAACAGTCTCCTGAAAGCATTCTAGCTCCTCACAACTCCTCCAAAATCTTCCCTCTATCCATTTTAAAAACCATTCCAATATGTTTGGTGTTTACAAATGGCAGTAGCATCCCACTTCTCTGGCATCAAAATCTGTACTAGTTTGTAAACTATTTGAATAGAAACAGAATAGTTTTTTATTTTTATCTTTTTTGTATGAGCAGGCACTGGGAATTGAATCCAGGTCTCCAGCATCACAGGTGAGAACTCTGCCTGCTGAGCCACTGTGGCCAACCGCAGTATGACTTTTAAAAAGGAGAATTTCATAAGTTGCTAGTTTACAGTTCTAAGGTCATGAAAATGTCCCAATTAAATTAAGTCTAAAAATGTCCAAATTAAGACATCCAGGGAAAGATACCTTGGTTCAAGAAGACTGATAAAGTTCAGGGTTTCTCTCTCAACTGGAAAGGCACATGGCAAACATGGTGATATCTTCTCGCTTCTTCTCCAGGCCTATTGTTTCATGAAGCTCCCCCAGGGGCATTCTCGTTCTTCATCTCCAAAGGTCATTGGCTGGTGAACTCTGTGGTTCTCTCATCATTCTGAAGCTTTCTCCAAAATGTGTCCCTTTTTAAAGAATTCCAGTAAACTAATAAAGACCAATGTGGAATGGGTGAAGTCACATCTCCCTCTATTCAGAAGTTAATGCCCATAATTGGGCATGTCACATCTCCGTGGAGATAATCTTATCAAGTTTCCAACATACAGTGTTAAATAGGGTTTAAAAGGAATGATCACTCCCACAAGATTGGATTAGGATTAAGGTGTGGTTATTCTAGGGTACATAAATCCTTTCAAATCAGCACAAGTGGTATATGGGGAAAAAGTCCTATTGCAAACTTGGAGTATGATTACCAGTAATATCTTAATATTCTTTCATCAACAGTAGCAGCTATACATCAAATGTTAGGAATCAATAATGGAAAGGGTATAAATTTCATGGGCAATCTTTTTTTATTTTAAATAATGAAAATATTCTAAAAATTGCTGTGATGATGAATGCAGAACTATATGATACTGTGAGGCATTATTTCATAGTTTCAATGGATTGCATAGTGTGTGAATCTTTCTAAACAAAATTGCATCACAACAGAAAGTTTAATGATTGGATTTTTCACTTGTGCAAAGAATGTTGTGGAAATTTTGTTTGATATCACATTGGAACTATAAACTGATTTTGATAATATTGACATCTTTACAATATTTAGTCTATCTATCAATTAACATAGAATGTCCCTCCATTTGTTTAGATCTTATTTGTTTTAGTAATGTTCTCTAGTTATCTATATACAAGTCCTTTACATCCATGGTAGGATTCATTTCTCAATACTTGACTCTTTTAGTTGCTATTATGAATGGAATTTCCTTTTTGTAATTATTCTTTCAATCATTGATTGCTTGTGTATAGAAACACCACTGATTTTTTGCATGTTGATCATGTACCCTCCCACTTTGTTGAATAACTATATTAATTCTAAGAACTTTGTTTTGGATTTTTCAGAATTTTATAAATATAGGTTCATATCCTTTGTGAATAGGAAAATTTTACTTCTTACTTTCAATTTCAGTGTTTTATTTTTTCTTGCCTAAGTGCTCTGGCAAGAACTTATAGTACAATATTGACTAACAATGATGACAATGGGCATCCTTGCATAGTTCTTGATCTTAGAGGGAAAGCTTTCAGTATTTCACCATTGACTAAGATGTTAACTAGGGATTCTTACATATGGCTTTTATAAAGTTGTGATTTACTTATATTTGCTAAGGATTTTTTAAACCGGATTTTTTAAATCCAGCATTGATGGATTGTTGACATTGGGCATTATATATGATGCCTACTGAATGGAGGTGACTGAATGATGCACTAAGTGAAAAGTAGTTTGGTGAATGATGTTGTGTACATATGATCAAATGTTGTGCTTCCACAAAAAATGTATGAAATTGTGAGGCAGGCAAAATTGTGAGTGAACCTACAAGACATTTGGTGTGGTAAAATAAGCCAGAAACAAAAGAGGGATTACTGTATGGTCTCCTTTAGAAAATACTTAAAGAAAAAAAGGGCTTAGATTTCAACCCCTTATAGGAGTCACATTTAGCCAGGAGTGGTAATTATTATTTCTGGATTTTGAGATGCTATTTTATATATGTATAAAGTAGTATTTGGGGGGAAAATATTGAACTATTAAATTTGCCACCAGGGAAACCCCTTTAATTGTGACATATTTGCAATGCTAAAATCAATAAGCCAAGCCCCTGATCTTGAGGCTTGCTCTTTTGAAGTATATGTAGGTACTAGAGAAGTTTATCCTACCATAGCTATCCCTAAGAGCTTCTTCCAAAAGACAGCTTTTGTTATTCAGATGTGGCCTCTTTGTTTCTAAAACCAACCCTACAAGTTAAATCATCATCCTCCCTTCTATGTGGGACATGGCATCCAGAAGTGAAACTACATAGCAGTGTGGGTGATGACTCCCAGGGATGAGTCTGGCCCTGGCTCCATGAGACCAACAATGCCATCCTGACCAAAAGGGTAAAAAGTAATATAATGAACAAGTATTAGTGGCTGAGTGAGATCAAGTACAGTCAGGAGGTTACTCTGGATGTCACTCTTATCCAAGTTTCAGTTAGATATTGCCACCTACCATAGCTTGCCAAACACCAAGCAAAACCATTCCTGCCAATCCTAAAGAACACCTAGGGTATTATGTAAGATTGTACAAATGTTCCATGCACTAGGGTAACTTTCCAGAAACCTACAAACTATAGATGGGTCCCTAGACTAAATAAGTCCTGAAATTCAGAGGGGTTGACCTCCCCAGAACATCAAATAGTTCCATCCCCCTATATCATATTATTCACAGCCAATTCCAACATAAGAAAGTTGTTTTATATATGTACAATGTGGTATTTAGAGTTAAGAATGAGGCCAATCAGGTCAGGCTCAAGGCAATTCAGAATACAAGGGTGAAGAAGACATTGTCTATACTTTAGAACCTCATTTACTCTTTGAGACCAAAGGAAGAAAGGTTTATTTTGTCCAGAACTTAAATTTTCTGTAGCACATAATCTAACTTAACCTGTCTGGATAGATCATTTAAACAGCTGAAACACAGGAAGCCCAGAATAAGAATGAGGGCCTTTAATTCTGTATAACTTAATGTGATATCTGGATACATTCTAGAGTATATTAAGCAGATAGTCAAAAAGTATTGGAAAAGTACCTTGAGGGATGGGAGAAATTGTGATGCTTATGTATGTAGTGGAGAAGCTTAGCCCACCTATAGGTAAGCCTAAGAGTTACTTCTGGAGGACCTCTTTTGTTGCTTGGAAGTGGCCTCTCTCTCTCCAAGCCCAACTCAGCAACTAAAATAAAGGCCCTCCCCATTACATGGGATATGACATGCAGGGTGGAAGTCTCCTTGGTGGCATGGGTGATGACTCCCAGTGATGACTCTGGCCCTGGCACCATGGGCTCAACAATGCCATCTTGACCAAAAGGGGCAAAAGAATGGAACAAATGAGGTATGAGTGGCTGAGAGGCTGAGAGAG
>NW_027518287.1:7767-85321 GCF_023851605.1 Tamandua tetradactyla
TCTAAAATTTCTGAAGTACTATACCAGAAAAGTGACTTCACTATACCTTCTCTACTGATGAGCATGGAACCCGCAAGTAATTCTGAGAGTGTGATAATAAGAGTAGTCTTGGTCCAATTTCCAACCAATATGTTTGTGTCAGTACAATTAAAACGTATCTTGAAAGGTCAGCAAGATGAAAGGATAAGCTAGAGACTAGTGAAAGTCCATGGATATGTTCAGGGTCTGGCCACCACTAATTTCCATGAACTCCATTTACCCCAGAACACCCCACATAACAAACCATGTAAACATGGAGGGCTTGCCATGAAACATGGCTTTAGGACAAGTTCTCTAGCCTCCCACTTCCAACAAGATTATCACCCCAAGCTCTGCAGAGGACTGGATCCATCCCTGGAGCTTCAGTAAGTACCTGACACATTCAAGTCAATTTTTGATGTTCAAAATAAAAATGGTGTTCACACATCATTCACAATAACCAAAAGTTAGAAACAATCCTAATATCCATTGACAGATGAATTGATAAGCAAGATATGGCATGTACACACAATAGCACATTACTTAGTCATAAAAAGGGATTAATTACTGACACACGGTACAACATGGATGAACCTGGAAACATTATGACAAGTGAAATAAGTCAGACACAAATGGACAAATATTTTATGATTCCATTTACATGAAATATCTAGAACAAGCAAATTCACAGTAGAATAAGTAGATCAGGGGTACCAAGGGCATCTAATGAGATAGTGAGATAGGAGAATTGGGAGTTACTGCTTAATGGGTACAGAATTCCTGCTTTGGATGATGAAGCAGTTTTGGAAATGGATGGTAGTAATGGTAACATAATGTAAATATATTTAATGCCACAGTACCAATTAAAATGGTTAAAATGGAAAATTTTATACTATACATACTCTAACAAAATAAAAAATAAATTTAAAAAATGGTGCTCTAAAAAAATAAAAATAATACAAAATGGTACTTAGGCATACTAGGGCAGTTGGAATTGCCCTTGAAACCTGGAAATGTCCACCCTTTGGACCTCTAACACACACTTACACATTGGCTCAAGAACCTTCTGTGCTCTACTCCCCTACCCCAAACCACCTCATGCTGGCCTCAGGCACCTCTGAGAACCCCTGACCAGCACTGACCCTAGTAACCCTTCAGACTCTAAGCCTGACCTTGGCCCTGGGAGGGGGCTCTCACCTCCTCACCCCATGTTACAGTGCATCCTCAGGAAGGCCTGCAATAGGCTGCCTTGGATGTTAAGGCTTTACAAAGGGCAAGGCACAGTGGGGACTGTGAGCCTCCCCTCATCCCCCTAACCTGGCCTGCCTGCTGTGGAGCCAGGCTGGACCTCCCAACGCATGAACATGAACCCAGCACTGTCTCCTGAGGATGCAGCATGGATCCCTGAGCCCTGCAAACTTGGGACTATTCCCTGGGAAGGGAGGTAAATGCAGGACAGAAGCAGTGCCAAGGGCAAGTGGTAAGAAGCCCTGACAGCATGGGGCAGAGGTGGGATCAGGAGGGACAGGGGTGCAATATTCAATGCTCAGGATGTCACTTTGCATATTCATGGGTCCAGCAAGATTACCTAGGGGAGATAATGAATTATTCATGAGGAAAATTGCTTGCTCTGCCCAGAAAGACATTGTTGATTCTTCATAAGCCAAAGAGGTGGGTTTGGGAGTGCAAAGGCAAAAAGGTAATGACTTCTCCCAGGGGATATCGAGAGCTGAGATGATGTCCTTGTAGAAAGCGGAGCTGGGATGATTTAGTTGTGTTTTGAAAAATTTTTATTCTTTTTTTAATTATTAAATGTTTATTAGAGGGAATTTGAATGGAACACTTCTGTTTTATTTTGAATGTAAAAGTCAATAAGGAATGAATAAAGGTGGCTGAAGGATGCACTGGCTGAAAAGTAGATTGGTTAATGATGGTGTATACATATGATTGAATATTGTGCTGCTACAAAAAGGATTGAAACTGTGAGACATGCAAAATTATGAATGAACCTGTAAGACATTTGGTGAGGCAAAATAAACCAGAAACAGAAGGGCAATTATTGCATGGTCTCATTTAGAAAATACTTAAAAGAAATCAGGTGCCTGGATTTTAACCTCTTAAAGCAGTCATATTTAGCCCAGAGCAGTAATTATTATTTCTGCATTTTGAAAGCCTGTTATATATATGTATAAACTGGTATTTAGAGATAAGAGTGAAGCCAATCAGGTCAGGATTAAAGTAATTCAGAAATAAGATAAGGATGATATTGTCTAAATTTTAGAACCTCAGCTACTCCTTGAGACAAAATGAAGAAAGTTTATTTTGTCCAGAACCCAAATTTTCTGTAGCAGATAATCTAACTCAACCTGTCTGGATAGATTATTTGTACAATACAAACTCAAGGAACCCAGAATAAGAGGGCCTTTAATCCTGTATAACTTAATATAATCCCTGGGTGTATCTCAGAATATATTAAGGAGATAATCAAAAAGTATTGGCAAAGTCCCTTGAGGGATAGGAGAAAAAATATGGAACTCCTGAACTTGACTAATGGGGAAATGCCTGACACTATGTCAAACATTAGGGACACCCAAATCAATAGGCCAAACCCTTGATTTGAGGTTTGCTCTTGTGAGGCTTATGTATGTAGAGAAAAATCTTAGCCTAACTATAGGTAAGCCTAAAAGTTACTTCAGGAGGACCTGTTTCGTTGCTCAGATGTGGCTTCTCTCTCTCTTAAATCCAACTCTGCAAGTGAAATTATTGCTGTCTGCTCTCCATGGGACATGACATCCAGGAGTGAAGATCTCCCTGGAAGCATGGGAGATGACTCCCAGGAATGAGTCTGGCCCTGGCACCATAGGATTAATAATGCCATCCTGACCAAAAACACAAAAGGAAGTATTACAGATAAGTTACCAGTGGCTGAGAAAGTTGAAATAGAATCATGAGGCTAGTCTCGTGATCACTCTTACACAAACTTCATTTAGACATTACTACGTATCATAATTTGCCAACCCCCAACCAAAACCATTCCAGTCAATCCTAAAGAACCCTAGGACATTATATAAGATTCTACAAAGGTTCCATGCATTATGGTAACATTTCAGAAACCTACAGCCTCCAGATGTGCCCCTGGACCAGATAAGTCCCAAAATGCAGAGGAGCTTGCATATCCAGAATATCAATAAGCTCCATACCCTTATCCCATATTATCAAGAGTCCCTTCCAAAATGAAAATGTTAGAATAGGCATGGCCCAAATAACCCCTAAAGACTGGAAGAAAGATCAAAAGTGGTGGTGAA
Source organism: Tamandua tetradactyla (assembly GCF_023851605.1). Taxonomy (NCBI): domain Eukaryota; kingdom Metazoa; phylum Chordata; class Mammalia; order Pilosa; family Myrmecophagidae; genus Tamandua; species Tamandua tetradactyla. Next base: position 11,091 of record NW_027518287.1, read on the forward strand.
CATATATAGAGAAGGTAGGGTTTAACAAACAAGTATGATTGCCAAATCATTATATTGATATTTCTTTTAGTCTATAGTATCTTAGAACAGCTAGAGGTAAAAAATAAAATTGTGGAATTGTAACCCATACCAAACTCTGGTTATACAGGTTTTAATTGATCAAATTTCCTTTTTACTAGTAGGGTAAGCATAACAAGGTAGGTTTTGGGCTTTCTAGTACTGATGAGAAACTGCAAATATTGGTTATTTATATTCTTAGCCATAACTTGATGGAGGAACAAAGGTTCAGCTGTGTGTTTATTAATGAATTGGGGGGAAAAGATGCTTCAGTATGCTTTGTTAATAGTCTCAGGATTTCTCTTTTAAACAGTTAAGAAAGAGAGAAGGGAAACCTGCTACCTACTCTACATACAGTGTGAACCACATAGAGAGCTTCTGATAATCTCCAGAGTGTGGGGAAATTGGAGAGTGTAGTTAAGTATGTTGACTACTCTGGTTAGATGAACTGCTCAAACTCAAGGAACAGGAATCAGCTGATCTTGAGCCAGAAGGTTTTTAACCACATTGTTACCTGCCTTTCACACCCAGGCAATCATCTTTGTAATATAAATCTTGATTAATTAATGCTTTTTTTTACGAACTTTTAAAATGAAAGTTATTTCTCTAAATTCATAGCAGGTGCCTTATTTTTTTTCTTTGAGTTAAGCTGTTCCATATCAGAACTTCTCTTGGTTTACTAGCGACAATTGGTTTAAAACGTTGGGTTTTGAAAAATGTACAGTTTTGACTAATTTGACTGCTAACTTGGTATATTTGCAATTCTTTTACATATGTAGAATTGCATTCTCTTTGTATTTCATGTGTAATTTGCCAGTTGAGTGCATTTTATATTAAGGCATGATTGTGCATATTTGGCTAAATGAAAACTGTATCTTATTTGATTTATCCTTTTCAAAATAAAGTTCCTTGAATATTTAAAAAGAATCCTAATCCTAGGTTTGAAAAATTTCAATTAAAAACCAACATGGAGCAGAGTTATTCTGAGTGCAGTTCTTTGCTTGGCTCAAGCACGAACCTCACAGTAGCCTTCTGAGTAAAAATCTGCTTTCCTCCTCTTGATACATAGATGGTAAGAGAGAGGCAAGAGGAGTTTAAGACACAACTTCACATACACAGATGAGGTCCAGTGACAGGTGGGGACTAAAACCCAGAGTGCCAATCTCCAAGACAACTTGATTACACCTCATACACACACACATGCGTGCATATATGCTTATGTACTCCAACTCACTTTAGCTACTCATGACTAAATCATGTAGTGGAAGGAAGTGGGTGAGACTTGGGTGGGTTATGTATCGTGAGAAACACTTGCAGAAAGAAAACTATAAATGTTCCTCTTGTTTTTTCAATTCATTTACTTCTTGTCTGCCACACTCAGATTCCTTGATCTGACAGAACTTTATGAATTTAAAGTATTCAGTCTCAGAATAACATGTGATTTTCAATTCTCATTAATTTTCTATTCCCTGGGGACTGTGTTCATTTATTTTAATAAAGCCTTATAAATTACATATGTGATTTACCACAATGAAACCCACAAGAATTCAAAACATTCATGAAATGAGAGTTGAAATTGTGGTGTAGTGTCTCATTTACAGTATTCTTAAATTTCTTTCTCAACCTTTTCTTCAGTGAACTGATCTCAGGCATGATGGGCAATAAATATTGATGGATATTACTCAAAGAAGAAATCTCCAAGGAAAATTTCTGTCCTAAACACAAGGATCTCTATGATTAGCCGGTCACCTATTTTCTGTGAATAAACCACATTAAATTTGACTAAATCAAAATAAATACCTGCTGCCAAAAACAAGGTCAAAATCAAAGAATACCAAAATCAATGAACAAGAGAAACTACACTGAGTTTAAGGCCAATAAACAACAAGCAGGAATAATACTTATAATAATAATAAATATATATTACATTTATATTATATGTTATACATAATAATATGTAATAATATTGTTATAATATTAAAATAATATAATATTAATATATATAAATTATATACCATAATTATAATAATACTTATAATAATATTTGCCAGACTTATGGAAAATAACGAGAAGAAATGAGTGTTGAGGTTTCTTTAGTGTCACCATTGGAACCATCCAAGGATGCGGGGGGGGGGGGCTGTGAATTGGAGAGACAAGATCTAAGATGGTAGAGGAGGATCCACAATCACACAGTTCAATCAGACCCCCGCTGGGCTTCTGTGACCCCTGCTTCTCTCTGAGCCCTGTTCTAGGAAATGAGTGGGCATCTGCCTTGCTTTGATCTGGCAATTTCTTGCTTCATGGGTCACTACCACTGATCCTCAATAAATTCACCTATAAACTCTAGGCATATCATGCCTGGACAAGCATGCAGAGTGGATGGCACAGGGGAGGGGAGGAGTCTGTGTAGGTGTGGCCACTGCAAAGGGAATAAGGCAAGGGAGCTGGTTTTCAATCTTTATTAAGCAAATCAATTGACATGTTCATATGAAAATCTATGCAAATGTCCAATATTTCAGAGATTGATGTGAAACTACTCTGGAGGAAAGAGAGGCTATCAGGAGAGTGATGCCTGAGATAAGTAGATGGGCCCTAGGAGGAGCCTTGGTAAACCTAGGATTTCATAGAACTCATTTTCAAAACCATAGATTTTACGTATTATGGAAGGAAGAAAGATAGCCAACAAAAATGAATACAGAAAGATGTAATGTATATTTTACAGCTTCCATGTTGGATGTTGTGTTACCTTTTCTTTTTTTTAAGTCTTTGAGTGCCTCCCGACTTAGGTCATGTTGTTTATTAATATATAGTGTCTTTCTTTGTCTCTTATGATGTCTTTATATTTAAAGTCTATTTTGTCCAATGTTATTATAGCTACTCCTAATTTCTTTTGGTAACAACTTGCATGGAACATCTTTTTCCATCCTTTCCTTTCAATCTATTTCTATCCTTGTGTCTAAGATGAGTTTCTTGTAAGCAACATATAGCTGGACTTTATTTCTTAATCCATTTTGCTGGTCTGTATCTTTTACTAGTAAATTTAGTCTATAAACATTCAAAGTTATTACTGAAAAGGTGTTTCTTGAAACCACCATCTTATCTTTTGGATTTTATTTATTAGATCAAAATGTTCCTTACCCTCTTTCCATTTTTATTCTTTAAGTTAGCCTTACTGGCACTCTTCAATTCTTTGTTCTCCTCCAGACCTCAATCTATTGTCTTTTTTTTCAACTAGCAGAATTCCCTTTATTATTTCTTGTAGGGCCAGTCTCTTGTTGACAAATTCTTTCAAGATTTGTTTTTCTGTGAAAATTTTAATCTCTCCCTCAGTTTTGAAGGACAATTTGTTGGGGTACAGAATTCTTGACTGGAAGTCTTTCTCTCTCAGGATCTTTAATATATCATACCACTGCCTTCTCACCTCCATGGTGCCAGTTGAGTAGTCTGAACACAGTCTTATGTGGTTACCCTTGTATGTAGTAGGTTGTTTTTTTGCTTGCTGCTTTCAGGATTTTCTACTTTTCTTCAATCTTTGACAGAATGGTTAGTGTCTTGTGGAAGTCTTATTTGGATTTATTCTATTTAGAGTTCATTTGGCTTCTTTGACTTGCATATTTATGTCCTTTATGAGTGTTGGGAAGTTTTCCCCCATTATATCCTCAACTACTCTTCCTAACCCTTTACTCCTCTCTTCTCCTTCTGGGACACCAATGATCCTTATATTTGTATGCTCTGTTTTGTCCAACATTCCCTGAGATCCGATTCAAATTTTTCCATCTTTTTTGCCATTTGATATTTTCAGTGCTAGAAATCAGTTGTCCTATCCTCTAGCTTGCTTTTTCTTTCCTCAGCCTCTACAAATCTGCTATTGTATATCTTTAGTATTTTCTTGATTTAGTCTGCAACATCTTTAATCTCTGTAATATCTATTTTTCCATTTATTCTTTCAAATTCCTCTTTATGCTCTTCTAGTGTCTTCTTGATCTTCTTTATGTCATCAGCTGACCCATTTACTTTATTTAGTAGAATTAAATGTACATCTTTGATTAGTTGTTCCAATATCTGTATCTTTTCTGGTGTTTTAATTTGGTCCTTAAGTTGACCAATATCTCTCTGCATCTTGATATGCTTCACGATCTTTTGTCATCTTCAGAGCATGTAAATATCTTGAATGGTTTACTTTGGAAGTTGAATTCTCTCAGTAGTCTAAAGCCTTGTATTTGTGAGGTGGATGTGGAGCAAGATGCAAGGTATGGAGTGGGGCAGTGATGCATTGCAGCACAGGTATAGATGCAGGTTGAGGATGCTACACTGGTGCCTGTGAGCATGGGCACCCAGTTGTGTGGAGGATGTGGCTGTACAGGTGCACAGATCTAGGAACTGGGGCCTTGATGTGCACTGGTATTTAGTGTAGGTCTGTTTATGTGCATGTAGAGCTCAGGGCAGTGGGTCACCATTGTGCCTGCATAGCCTGGGGTGGATTTGACTGATGTGAAGATTAGCACTTGCCCAGAGCTGTGTGGCTTGACTGGGGGCCATGCACATGCACAGATCTGGGAGGGTCGCAAACTGATGTACATGCATGCAGAGCACAAGGGGTTTGGATGGAGTCGTACAGCTATATGGCTGGGGGTGGGTGTAACCTGGGTATGGAGATAGGTGGCCACAGTCTTTATGTGTTGGCAACTGCTTGCAGAGGGCAGGGAACTAGAGGTAAGGCTTGGAATGGGTGGAGCGAGACTACACTTTTGCAGGAGAGGTGGGTTGGACTGGGGCAGGTTTGAACAAACTTGGGGTAAGGGGTTGGGGCAGGAAGCACAAGGGTCATTGGCAGAGTGGGGGTATTTGGAGCATAGGGGTTGGGTGACAGTGTTCAGGGATGTGGGATGTGGGGTGAGTCATGGGTTGTGGGGCTGTGCTAGTGAGGGTAGTGTGTTCAAGGAAAGTGGGTTGGCTTTCTTCCTAGTTCCCATCTCCCTGTCTGTGCACTTCTTCTCAGAACCTCCCCAAGGCATATTGTTGAGAAAATGAATATAGAATGGGAAAATCATCATGTTTGGGAAGAATCCTTAATTACAAACCAGAATTTTCATTTTATTTTCTTTTCTATTTACCTTCAAAGGGGGAAAGAGTCTTCTCTGAATAAGACCAACTTGGATTAAATTTGAAAATACTTAACCCTTTTGAAATCCTATTGCTTACACAGTCTAACAGATAAGACTTTTACAAAAACTGACCATAAATCTGGAAAAAAGTTAAAAAAGAGAGCCGGACTATACTATGATTTATAGTATAAGAGGTTCTGAATATGGTGTCTTTATTTATTACAAATATTGATTATAAAGAAGCCAGAGGATAATGGCCATATAGACATAAAATGTGTGCTCACACTGGTGTTAATGGTGGTAGTGTTTCCTATTCAATATGGATGGAGGTGGTTCAAGGGTACAATGACTGAGGAATGGAAGAGGGAACTATGGTGTATGCATACAATGGACTACTGTGTGGTCACAAGAAGGAATGAAGTTGTGAGGCATACAATTAAGTGAGTGAACCTTAAGGACGGTATGTTGAATGCAATGTCAGAACAAAAAGACAAATATTATCATGCCCTAATCATATGGACTATTATATAAAAAACTTGGTGAACTGAAGTCAAGAGCATGGGCTATCAGGTTGGGGACTATTGTAAAGTGTTCTAGATTATAAGTTCTTATGGCAGTTACATATATTCAGGAGTTATGATTATTATTTCTAAATTCTGAGATATTGAGTTATTTATATATAACCAGATTTTTCCCTGAAACTTCAGGTATTTATGTGACATTTGAGACTCAGAGTTAGAGCTCTGAAGCTGTGAAAGTCAGCAGTACCCCATACAGGAACTGTTTATACAGTTGAAAAAGCGATCAGATTTTGACTAGAGATATGTAGGAAGCTGATCTGGATAGGTTTAAGGTAGACCTGATATAGGGTAAAGGATGATATCATACATAGTGTAAAACCTCAACTTCTGTGTGAGACCAAAGGGAGAGATGTTTGTTTGGTGCAAAAATTATATTTTGGGTAGTGCATTACCTAATTTAACTTGTATGGTCAGTTTAGTTAAACACCATAAGGACATGCAATCTTGAATAGGGTGTGAGATTTTGTTGGTTTGTTCAGATTAGTATGATGCTCCTCGTTATACCCCACAGTAATTTGGGCAATGAATAAAGAAGTGTTTGTAAAGTCCCCTTCAGGGACTGGAAAGAAGGGAGAACATGTTCAGCTTCCCCATTTGGAGATTTTCTGATATTCTTGCAAGTAGTGATGACAACCAAAACAAAAGGCTGAGCCCTTTGTTGAGGTTCACCTCTATAAAACTTATTCCTACAAAGGGTAAACTAAGCCTACTTAAAATTATGCATAAGAGTCACCTCCAGAGAACCTCTTTTGTTGCTCAAATGTGGCCTTTCTCTCTCTAAGTCAACTCAACAGGTGAACTCACTGCCTTCCCTCTTACATAGGACACTACTCTTAGGGGTATAAATGTCCTTGGGAATGTGTGACAGAATTCCCAGAATTCATCATGGGATCAAGAAAGCCTTCTTGATCATAAGAGGGAAGACAGAAAATAAAGTTTCAGTGGCTGAGAGATTTCAGAGTTAATAGGTTACCCTGCAGGTTATTCTTATGCATCATATGGATATCCCTTTTTAGTTTGTGGTATATTGAAGTGGCTGGAGAGAAGTTCTTGATACTGTTGAGCTGTGTTTCCATAGCCTTGATTCTTGGAGATGATTGTATAAAGATACGTTTTACACTGTGACTGTGTGATTGTGAAAATCTTATGTCTGATGTCCCTTTTATCCAGAGTATGGTCACATGTGTAAAAAATGTGGATATAAATAAATCAACAATGGGGAGGATGTAAGGGGTAAACTAAATTGGAAAGATGGAAATACTAGTGGTCAATGAGAGGGAGGGCTTAATGGTACAGGATATATGACTTTGTGTTTTTATTTCTTTTTCTGAAGTGATGCAAGTGTCCTAAAAAATGATCATGGTGATGAACATGCAATTATGTGATGGTGTTGGGAACCACTGATTGTACACCATGTATAGACTATATGTGTTTCAAAATTTATCTAAAAAATTATTTTGAAAAACTGTGTGCTCAAATATCTAAAGGTTCTTGCTTTAAAAATTTTAAATATATGATATAGAAAAATCAATAAAATAAATATATCAAGAAATTTGACTTGGAGAATAGAAAATTACACATAGCCACAGGTATTCAAGTCATTGAATTATAAACAAAAGAAAGAAATGCACTCACATAATCTGTAATGCCAAAGATTTAAGACATCAAATATTTGAGTATGACTTTTCCAAATAAATTAGAACATCCATGGATAACCTACAAGAGGAAAGTTAAACAAAAAAATCTTAATATTTCATATAGCCATTCCAAAGACATAGGCTAAAAAGAAAAACAGGTGTTTTAGTCAAGCATGGAAAAAAACCTCTATAATCAGAGAAAACAATAATGGACCTTCAATTAATACAGAGTACTGCTCCAAAATTAAGAGGTAGCAACTAAAAATAAAAAAATACACACCTGCTATTACTATCAATTTAATAGATTTTGTAGGAGATTTATATAGCAATTGCAGTTAATATTTCCTTTCACTAACAGTTTCCCACCCATGGATAATAATTTAAAAAAGTGAATTCCTTACCTACACAATATTAATCACACCATGTTTCTTGAAAAGGTAAATTTGATACTGTAAAATTAAGCCATAATATGTAAAAACATGGTTTGACCCTCTGCATTACAGAAATTATTTCCTTAAGAGTAAAACATAAAACCTTTGGTATATTTTGAAGAAGGAAAACTTAAGCATGTGGCATCACCCTTTGCTAATTTCCATGTTCACTGATTTTTTTAATTGACAAATGAAAACAACATACAAACACAAGCATTCTTAACATACAAAAATTCCATACATGGTGTACAATCAGTGGTTTGCAATATCATCACACAGTTGTATATTCATCACCATGATCATTTTTTAGAACATTTGCATCACTCCAGAAAAAGAAATAAAAAGAAAAAAGAAAACCTCATACAAACCATATCTCTAACCTCTCCCTCTCATTGACCATGACTATTTCCATCCACTCAATATATTTTAAACTTTGTTCCCCTTATTTTTTCTATACACTTTGTCATTCCTTTTCATTTATCACTAGTATTTCAATCTACTTAATTTATTTTAACATTTGTTCCCCCAATTATTCATTTATTTTTATCCATACTTTTTACTCATCTGTCCATGCCATAGATAGAAGGAGCATAAGAGGCAAGGTTTTCACAATCACACAGTCACATTGTGAAAGTTATCTCATTATACAGTCATCTTCAAGAAACATGGCTACTGGAACATAGTGCTACATTTTCAGGCACTTCCCTGTAGCCTCTTTAATATACCTTAAACTAAAAAGAGGATATCTATATAATGCATAAGGATAACTTCTTGACTCTGTTTTAAACCTCTCAGTCGTTGAAAACTGTATCATCTCTTTCTTCCCCCTTTCAGTTGACAATCCCTTGATCCTGGCATCCAGAATACTTCTGTTATGTTGGAAGACATGGACATGACTGGTACCTGCTAGTCCTTAGATTCCAAGTTCCTTTGTTTTTCATTTGTCATTCCATTCTGTCCCTCTGTGATTCCTCCCTTTGCTTTTCCAGGGCTATTCTCTTTATGAGTTTCCCTAAATATCATCTTTCAGCTTCTTTTGGCTTTCTGGGCCTTTTCTGTCTTGGATCCTCCCATAAAGGACTCTAGGAAAAGGATTAAGGCAAACCTTGAATGGAGTGGACCACATATCAATTGAAATAATCTAACCAAAATGTCCAAGTCACAATAGCTCTGCATCCACTGGAATGGATTAAAAGAACATGGCCTTTTCTTGGTATACCACAGCTCCAAACTCCCATAGCTGTAGATTAGAGGGTTATTTCTGAATTCTCAAAATTCTAATATGTTTGTCAGCATAGCTATCCTTATATCATTCTGGTTTTTATTCATGTCTTTTGAGAAGTTATTTTATTACTCATTTACTCATACACTGAATAAAGGGGTTGTCAATCATGAGGTTTTTACAATCACATGATAACATAAATGCTATATAGACAGTCATTATCAAAGATCAAGGCTGGGTTACAGTTTAGTAATTTCACACATTTTCTTGTTATTCTAATATACTAGAAACTAAAAATATGTGTCTTTATAATGTTTCAGTAGGCATAATCATTTGTTAAATCCTAATTTTCCAGTTACACCCCCTTCCTCTCATTTGAGCATTCTCTCAGTCTTCAGGGATATCTGCACAATTATCATTCTAATTTCTTCATGCTGACAGGGGTTGTTGACACTGTGGATAGATAAAGGAATAAATCTGGTTGATGTTCATGAGGAGATTGATACCTCTGTGTTTCTGGGTTTATCTGGCATAGGAAGAATCTGGGCGCTTTAAGTTTCTGAAAAATATATACTTAATAAGTAAATAATACCCCTGGTATTCTTCACAATTTTCCTGAATACTGTTGGTTGGGGCTTGGCATACTTTGGCCATCTCAGTATCTGGCAGAAGATTACATAAGCATAACCCCAAGAATGACCCTCTTAACTCCATTAGAAATTTCTTAGATAATGATACTTTACTTTGTTTCATTTCTTTTATCTCTTTCAGTCTAGAAGGCAATGTATGTCATACAATGTCAGTGCTAGTCTCATCCCTGGGAACCATGTCCAATTGATGGCAAGGTACTGTGTTTCTTTACAGAGTTTGGCTTAGAGGGTTCACATATGAGCAACAAAAGAGGCTCTCTGGTTGTGACACATAGGCATAATTATAAATAGGCTCAACTTACTTCATCATTACAGAAGTAAGTTTCACAAGGTCAAGCTTCAGGTTCAAGGGTTTGGCTTATTAAGTTGGGAGTCCCTAATGCTTGATATAATATCAGGAATTTCCCTCTACCTGTGCTGCAAGTGCACTCTTCTTTGTGATAGTCCTAGTGAGTCACTGTGTTCTGCATGCTGTGCCTCATGCATTAATTCTTGGGCATATGCTATTGCAGGGATGCATGTCTTTTATGAGTCATACACAGCAAATGGTAGCCTTGCACATCCTTTCCTGCCCTTCAAAATGATATTAATTTAACTTCAACTTTGTTGAGAATTTCATTTGGAAAAACAATCAGGGCACTGGTTGGTATAAATGAAAGAAAATTAAACTTCTCTGAAATAAAGTAGGTGGTTACCACTGTTAGATAATTGTTTTGAAGCCTGTGTGACTCTAGTGTCACTATATTTTTGTTTCTTTGCATAGTCCTGGACTAGAAACTTTTTTTCTGAGGCATGGAGGAAATCAAGATTTTGCTGTATGAAAATATTTTTCCCAAAATAAGCTTCATTCCTTTATAAGCATGCATAACTTACTCACAAAAAGAAAGAGGGAAGCTGCTTTTTTCTTTCTCTTCACTGTGGACATGTTTAGTCATTGTCTTGAAATCTCACACTCCTGCTGTTTTATGTTTTGCATGTTATCTTGTCTATATAAGAGTTAATGTTTCTGTGGAGACTTCTGGAAGTCCTGAATGATCAGAACCAGTAATAATTTGTGTTTTCTCTATGTCAGCAAACCAAAAAAATATATATACAAAGGAAATTAATTGTTTGGATTTTGGAACTGCATTATGTGATTCATGATTTGGGTGGCATTCAATCCATAAAATGGAGGGGAGGTCTGAGGAACAGCGGAGAGAGTTATATAGGCAGAAAAAGAAAGTCCTAAAGAAAATAATCTTATTTTTTGGTACAGGAAATTTTTCCCTGGTTTGACCTTGAGTTATATAACATAGCTTGTATTCATCATGTCATAGTATTCAAGTTATAGAACACTAAGTTTTAGAGTGAATGTCAACTAAGGAATTGTAAGCTTTTCTGGAGAGAAATATTGTTTTTCTGGTTGCATGCATGACAGTTGAGTATTATTAGGTGAAATATGCATCTCTTGTGTTCTCTTAAGAGATGAAATATGATGTAAGTTTATATGTAGAGCTGCCAAGTTGATAAAGGGCAGACTGTTTTGGTTGGGTTCATGTGTCAACTTGGTCAGGTGATGGGGCCCCATTGTCTGGACAAACCAGCACTGGACTGACCATTACTGCAAGAACATTTCATAGCTGGTTAATAAATCAGAAGACTGGTTCATTAAATCATCAGCATGTTAACTGCATCCATGGCTGATAACAACTGCAGCTGGCCACAAGTGTCTTCCAAAATTGGTGATGTGTAATCTACTCAACTGCAGGCTTTAAAGGAGACAACAGAAGAGACTCTCTCCTCTTCAATCAGCTAGCCTTTCTGGGGGGATTCATTATCAATCTTCTAAGGAATTTTCAGCTTACAGACTGCACTATGGAATTTGAACTTTTGTATCCCCACAGTTGCATGGCACACATTTATAAAATCTTGTATTTACAGATATTTTCTATTGGTTCTGTTTCCATAGAGAACCTTAATACAGTTTTGTACCAGGTGTGGGACTAAGGTGTAGAAGAAAACTGGAGCTGGCAATTATGATTAGGTATTTTCAGATTTGAGGTTCTTGGAAAACAGGTACTTACAAAAAATAGGAACTTAGTTTAGCTTTAGTTTGCTGACATGGGGTTTCGCATGAAGGACATCAGCTCTGGCCTACTTCATATATTCAACAGTTTCCCCCATTTTGATCTTTCAGTCTTTGACAGTTGTGGTCAACATATTTTGGGTTATGCAAAGCTCTCAGTTACTACTTAAGGTCTTTGAGGAGTAATTACAGGTTGTTTTGATGTTGCAACCATTATGGACATAAAGAAATCTTTTGCTGGTTAACAAGCAGCTGTGTACCCCCATTTAATACTCCTGTGAGGAAACAATGCACCAGGGAGACTACAGTGAGTACTATTGAGTAAAAAATGCCCAATTTATCACCTCTTAATATACTCCTAAGCTCAGGTTACATGATAAACCAGGTGAAGTCAGAATTTTAAAATCCTGAAGAAGACCTTACCTCTTTGAGCCATGTGGCTTGTTCATTTATTTCATGTGGTTGCAACTCAACTTCCCAATAGGTGTTTTCCCAAGTACAAGAGGTGGTGTTGGCAATGGCAAAAATGCCTCTTTGTTTAGCAAATACATAGTCACAGACAAGAATGCTATTGTCTAAAACATGCTTAGCTAATGAATCTAATGACTATTGTTTTGTAGTGCTGGCTCTAGCAGTAGATTCAGCAAGTTCTAGTGTGACTAATAGATTTCTAAATTTTCATGATTACCCATGTCAAGATAGCAACAATCTGCCAAAAGATGCAATTCCAGAATCATGAACTCCATGGGTATTTCCCATTTTTTCCTCAAGAACTTAGATTGAGGGGTGCTGTCCTGTGAGAAGTTCCAGCTTGATTATAAATTGCTTAGGGATTTTCATGATCATTTTCATCTGTCAACTTGGCCAAGTGGTGGTACCTGTTTGTTTGGTTGGGCAAATGCTGGCCTGTCTGTTGCAATGAGGACATTTCATAGAATTAAATCATGATCATGTCAGCTGCATCCACAGCTGATTCCATTTGTAATCACCCAAAGGGGAGTGTCTTCTGCAATGAGTGATGCTTAATCTAATCATTGGAAGCCTTTTAAGGAGGATTCAGAAGAGACAGGCTCTCTTCCTACTTCAGCTGGTGAGCGTCTCCTGTGGAGTTTGTCTAGGCCCTCCATTGGAATCATCAGCTTCACAGCCTTCCCTGCAGATTTTGTACTCTGCATTCCCACAGTCATGTGAGACACTTTTATAAATTTTATATGTGTGTGTTCCCTGTTGATTCTGTTTGTCTAGAGAACCCTAACTAATACAGGAGTCTTGTGGGAGACCAAGTGGATCTTGGCCATTTACCACCTGGTAAGTCAATGTGGTGCCCAGACAAATACCTTATCAAAGCATCCTCAAGTAAAAGGATAGCCTGAAAGAACAACAGCTATAGCCAAGGTGATACTTTTTATAGACAGATTACTATGAATACCATCATTTGTCCCTAGTAACTGAGGATTTGTGATATTGGGAATACACTTAAGGAGTTGGTGAAAATTTATTTTTCTTGTAAATCTTGTAGCCAGGTCTTAAACTGGAAAGTGGACATGGTTTTTTTTCCTACAACTTTTTAAAACATTTTTTATTGTGAAAAATAAAAACATATCTATAGAAATATATATATAGTAAACATATATATATAGAAAAGTCATGTATTTAAAAGTACATTTTAACAAATAGTTATAAACCATATTTCAAAATTTGATATGAGTTTCAGTTCTGCCAAGTTTTTTCTAGCTGCTCACAGACACTGGAAACAAAAAAAACAATCAATATAATGATTCAGTAGTCATACTCATTTGTTATAACTCCTCCTCTCAATCTTTCAGGATATTTACGTTATACAGGTTCTAATTTTTTTTAAAGGGGTATCAACAGTATGGGGTAGGGGGATGGAACTTGTTGATGTTCTTGGAGAGACTGGCAACTTTGGGTTTTAAAACCTTTTTTCCCTTAGGAACTATTTGAAGGTTTTAGGTTTGTGAAAAATAAACTTAGCATGTGAGAATTTGGTAGAATTTCAAATAGTATCTTGGATATTCTTTAGGGTTAACAGCAATGATGTTGGTTGAGGTTTGGCAAACCATGAAAATTAACAATCTCTAGCTTAAGCTTGCATAAGAATAAGAGTATATTCCAGAATAGCTTCTCAACTTTATTTTAATTATTTCAGCCACTGGTACTTTATTTTGTTATGGCTCTTTCCCCCTTTTTGGTCATGAAGGGATTGTTGATCCCATGGTTCCAGGGCCAGGCTCATCCCTGGGAGTAATGCCCACATTGTCAGGGAGAGCTGTACCCCTGGATGTCATGCCCTATGTAGGGGGGGATGGTAATGATTTTACTTGTGGAGTTGGGTTAGTGAGAGAGGCCACATTTGAGCACAGAAGAGTTTCTCTGGAAGTAACACTTACACATAATTATAGGTAGGCTTAGCTGCTTTTAACTTGGGAGTCATTAAATATTTGAGAGAGTATCAAGGATTTCCCAGGTGGGAAATTTTAATAGTTCCATACTGTTTTTCAGCCCCTCAAGGGACATTGTTAATACTTTTTGATTATCTGACTTACATATTCTTGGATGTATCCAGGAATTACATTAAGCTATACAGAATTATGAACCCTTGGTCCCATTTTGTGTGCCATGTGTTTGTGGTGTTTAAATGATCTATCCAGACTGGTTGCATTAAGGCAAGTGCTCAGATAATTTGGGTTTTGGACAAAATAAAGATCCCTTCCTTTGGTTACATGCAGTAGGTGAAGTTTTGAAGTACAGACAATATCATCTTTTACCTTGTACTTTGATATACCTTTGTCCCAATCAGATCAGCTTCATTCTTATCAATAAATGAAACCTGATCTTTTTTGGTTTAACAGTTGTATGTAGCAATGTTGACTTTCAGAGCTGAAAATTCCAACTCTGAGTCTTAGGGGTCACACAAGTAAACGAAGTCCAGGAAAATGCCAGGTTATACACATATAGCACAGAATCTTAAAATCTAGAAATAACAAAGCACAGGCATAAATGTGACCTTTATAAGAGCTTTTAATTGAGGCCCTAATTTTCTTACAAGTATTTTGTAAAGATACCCTACAATATATGTCCAATTTTCTCTGGAATTTTTCACAACATTTCCACGCCCCATTCACCTCATTACAGGCCTCACAGCTTCATTCCTTTCTGTAGCCATATAGTACTCCAACTCTGTATACATCACAGTTCACCTTTCTCCTTCTTAGTCACTATACACTATGGCCACTTCTACCCATTAACCATCATGGATAATGTTGGTCATAGAGCTATGACCCATGTAATTGTGGGTGGTAATCTTTGATTAGTTTGTTTCCATAGAGATGTGTCTCCACCCATTCAAGATGGGGTTGCTTACTGGAGACATCTAAGAGGGAACTATTTTATTTATTTTTGTTTATTGTATGTTCTATAGCAGGGGGCACATTTCATTCTTTGTCCTAGTGAGTGTCCTATTATTACAGCACAATTTTAACATTTTTGATATTTTTGGGAAGTGCAGGGACTGGGACTTGAACCTGGTCTCCTGCATGGCAGGTGAGAATTTTACCACTGAACTACCCTTACACCCTCAAGAGGGAACCATTTTGGAAAAAGCATTAGAGCCACCAGAGCCAATGCAGCCAGAGACCTCTGGAGCACAAAGAAAATGTCCCCAGAGAAGCTTTATGAACTGAGGAGAGAAAGTTAGCAGACATTGCCATGTGTCCACCCAACTGAGAAAGAAACCCTGAACATCATTGGCATTCTTGAACCAAGGTATCTTTCCCTGGATGCCTTAATTTGGACATTTTTATAGCCTTACTTTAATTTGGACATTTTCATGGCTTTAGAACTCTAAACTTGCAACTTTATAAATTCCCCTTTTTAAAGCCATTCCATTTCTGGTATACTGCATTCTGGTAGCTTACAAACTATACCAGAAGTGAGGTGCTGCTGTGTTTTGCAAATACCAAACATGTTGGAATGGCTTTTTAAAGGCATAAGGGGAAGATTCTGGAAGCTATGAGGAGCTTGATAGTGAAGGTGTAGAGTGCTTTGAGGAGACTGTTGTTAGAAATGTGGACTCTAAAGATACCTCTGATAAGGCCTTAAACAGAAATGATGCACATGTAATTGCAAACTGAAAGGATGGTGATCATTGTTTTAAAGTTGCAGATAATCTATCAAAACTGACTACTGGTCTTAGATGGAGGGCAGATTTCAAAAGCTGTGAACTTGGATATTTAGCAGGAGATTTACAAATTAAATGTGGAAATGATAGCCTGGTTTCTCCTTGCAGATTATAGCAAAATGTGACAAAAAAGAAGTAAGTTGGTAACTGAACTCTTGGATATAAAGAAACCAGAAATTGATGGTCTGGAAAATTTGGGCTTCCAGAAAGAGAGACCCAGAGAATAGTGTCCCATGTGAGGATTTAACCCAACATGGAACCAGTCAGCCATTTAACAAAAAAGCCAGAATTGGAGGTGGAGTTATCCAGGAAGAATATGTGGAAAGTCCTATTGTCTGTTTGTTATGATCCTTGCCTATTATAGGAAGCCAGCAAGAGTGCTGTGGGGTATGTATAAATGGAACCACTGCCATTCTGGACTAAGAAGGGGAGAAAAGGGAAACATTGGAGGAAAAATAACTTCAAAATCACAACAATGGAAGGTAAGGTCTGAAGTCAAGAAACCTTGTGCCAGGAGAGTGGACCCACTGAAATACTTTGAGAGTGTGTTTGCCCTGAAGGCAGAGGATAGGCCTTTCACTTAAGTGTTTGGGAAGGGTTGTACTCCAAGCCCTGGACAGGAAGGAGCACATTCATTGTGGAGTTGGGAGAACCTGGCTGTCACCACATTGTTCTGAGGGATTGAGTGATGGCAGAGAGCCCCAAGGCAGCCCCAGTCCTGGAAAAGGTAGAGCCAAGAAAAAGGTGGTCTCCCCATTGTCCCCCAAAGTTACATTCAAAAAGAGATGGACCACTGTGTAGGCCCTTGGAAAGGATGAGACTGCTCTGCTGCTTTCTAAAGCCCTGAGTACAAATGACTCTAAGAACCTGAAACTTAATGGAGTTTGCCCTGCAGGTTTTTCAAACTATTTGGGTCCAGTTTCCCCTGTGTTCCTTCCACTTCCTTCATGTGGAAATGGGAATATGTACCCCATGACTGTTCCTCCTTTGTACATTGGCAGCAAATAACTTGTTCTGAGTTTGACGGGTTTAGAGCCAGAGAAGAATTTTGCCTTAGGACAGGCCATACCTGTAGCTGAATTTGATGAGATTTTGTACTGTTTTTGACATTGAATTTTATTTGTATTGTTACTGAAATGGTTTAAGATTTTCAGATATTGTTATGGAATGAATACATTTTTGCATTTGGAAATAACATACTTTTGGGGTGATCAAAGGATGACATGTGCCAGTTTAAAGTTTTTATGTCCCTAGAAAGGCAATGTCCTTTTTTTTTTTTTTTTTTTTTTTTTTAAAGACAGAGAGAAGGAAGGAAGGATAGAAGGAAGGAAGGAAGGAAGAAAGGGAAACATTTTTAAACATTTTCTTGTTTTATTGTATTCTGTTTCTCCGTTTTTGTTACATGGGCTGGGGCCGGGAATCGAACCGAGGTCCTCTGGCATAGCAGGCAAGCACTTTGCCCGCTGAGCCACCGCGGCCCGCCCCAAGGCCATGTCCTTTAATCCTCATTCAATATTGCTGGGTGAAATCTTTTTTATTGTTTCCATGGAGATGTGACCCACCCAGTTGTGGGTGGTGGCTTTTGATTAGATGGTTTCCATGGAGATGTTTCTCCACCCATTAAAGTTGAGGTTGCTTACTGGAGCCCTTTAAGAGTGAAAAACATTTTATAATCTCTAATTAAGAGCACACCAATAATCCAAGTAAACTGTCATCTTATAGTGAAAAACAAATTCTTCTTTTGTGTGGCCATACTGTCTGATAAAACCCTTAAAAATCTTATAATCTGTTTGAACCTTAACCACTCTTAACCAGGTAAAATGACATGCCTTTTCTGAATTCCTTCTACAACTTTCTAGTTCCATCCACATGGTCATAAATATTCCTGCTTCTCATTCTGCAAAACCAGTTATTGTACTTTAAGTCAAAATGCTGTCTTTTCTCTTAACAAAACACATGTTGCATACCTTATGTAAAGCTATCTGAAATATCTTTGACATTGAATTTTATTTGTATTGTTACTGAAATGGTTTAAGGTTTTCAGACATGTTATGGAATGAAAGTATTTTGTGTTTGGAAAGAACATACTTTTGGGGTGATTAAAATTAACATCCTTTAAAGCATAATTACTACTTCAGTACAAATATACATTGTTCATTATCTTAAATATCTAGTAGTTATAATGCTAGTTTACTTGATCATACTCCTATATAAAAATACCAAAGTAGAATAAAATTATATGGTTTTTGCTAACATTCATAATTTCAAAGACATAGCTATTTTTATTTAAATAATATTAGTTCTGTTAGTCAAAGGTTTATCTGAATTATGGAAACTTTTAATTTTCTTCAAAATTCTTGGATTTGGTTTGATGAGTACACTTTTTTTCATTGGAAATATTAGAAGTTTGCTTTCCTTAATTTCTGTAACTTAATTAGGATTACTTTTTATATGCGTTATTGTTTTAGTTTGTGAAAGCTGCCAAATGCAATACACCAGAGATGAGTCAGCCTTTAATACAGGGATTTATTTGGTTAAAAATTTATAGTTCTTCTGAGGAAAGGCATCTGAGGTTCTCTGTTACATGGAAAGGTTCATGGTGATGTCTACTGGCCTCCTGTCCTAGCTTCTGGGTCCCAGTGGCTCTCCCTGGGATGATTCCTTACTGTGTCTCCAAACATAAGGGCTGAGTTACAAGTGCTGAGATGAGGTATCCTGACCTGCTGAGTGCTCTTTCTTTTAAGCCTCCCACTGATTAAATTAATCCTCACTCATTGTGGAAGGTACTGCCCTTAGCCAATGGCAAATGAAATCAGCCATTAATGAATTTCAGATACTGATGGTTTAAGTCTACAGTGACAGAACAATAGGGTGTCATCACTTGGTCAAGTTGACAGCTAAAACTAACAGTTATTTATCATTAAGCCAATTAGAGCAGAGCTCTTTTATGGAGTTTTATTAGTTAATTTGATAATACCATTTTGAGGTATGAAAACTCATACAACAAACCTACTGAGAACTTATGATGTTCAATTAAAAAATGTTTGTTCTTAGACATAAAAACACATAAATACTATTTCAGTTTACTAATCCTGCCAGAATGCAAAATACCAAGATAGAACAGCTTTTATAAAGGGGATGTGCTAGTTTGAAAATATTATGTACCCCAGAAAAGCCATATTTTAATCCTGATTCAGTCTTATGAGGGCAGCTATTTCTTTTAATCACTATTCAATAATGTAGGATGCAAACTTTATTAGATTATCTCCATGGTGGTATGCACCCAGTTGTGGGTGTGACATTTGATTGGATAGAGATGTGACTCCACCCTTACCAGGTAGACCTTGAATAGATTATTGGAATCCTTTAAAAGAGGAAATATTTTGGAGAGAATCAGAGCTGACAGAAATGACAGAAACCTCAGAGCCTACAGAGAGAGCATGCATAGTTGCTTGGATAGCAGTTGCTTCATAGAATAGAGATACGGATGTTTGGAGAAGCTTGGAGCACAGCAGACATAGCCATGAGATATTAAGCAAGCCAGAAACTGGAGAGTGCCAAAGGAAGCCAAGAAATGAAAGCCAGACCCAGAGAAGCAAAATGAGGAACCCCCACATGGACAGAAACTGAAAGCAATTGTGCCCAGTAGCAAGGAATCAGCAAATTCCAGCCACATGACTTCCCAGCTGATGGAGATATTTCAGACTAATCAGCCCTTCTTGAGTGAAGGTAACCTCTTGTTGGTGCCTTAATTTGGACACTTTCATTTCACTAAAGCTGGAGATTTGTAACTTACTAAATGTCCCTTTTAAAAAGCCATTTTGGTTCTGATATATTGCTTTTGGTATCCAGCAAAATAACACAGATTTTGGTACCAGGAAAGTGGGGTGCTATGATTTGCAGTTACCAAACATTTTGGAACAGCTTTTTAAATGGATAAAGGGAAGATTCTGTAAGAATTTTGAGGTACTTTATAAAGAAGGCCTAAAATGCTTTGAAGAGACTGTTGATAGAAATGTGATACCTCCAAAGATACTTCAAATGAATCTTTAGACAGAAATGATGAATGTTTCATTCCAAATGGAAGGAAGGCATTCTTTGTAGATGAAAGGCAGAATTTGAAGTGATGAATTTGGATATTTGGCAGAAGAAATTTCCAAACTAAATGTGGAAAATGCAGTCTGATTTTTCCTTGAAGCTTATAGTGGAACATGAGAGGAAAGAGATAAGTTGAGTACTGAACATGTGGGTACAAAGAAAACAGAAAGTGGTGTTCTGGAAAATTCTGGACTTCCAGAAAGTACGATCCCATTGGATAGGGCCCCAAGTGAGGATTTATGCAAACATGGAAGTAGTTAGCCATTATAGGACAAGTGAGGAATTGAGATGTAGTTTTACAGGAAAGATTTGTGGAAAATCCATTTGTCTGATAGGCACAATCTCAGCCTACTACCTAGAATACCAGCAAAAGTTTTGTGGGATCTGCATAAATGGAACTGCTGACAGTCTGAACTAAGAGAGAAAAGGGACAAAATGAATAAAAATAACTTAAAAAGCTAAGGTCTGGAGCCAGGAAACCTAGGACAAGGAAAGTGGACTGACATATGCATAGAAATGGTGAGTTTGCCCCAAAGGCAGAGGATGGGCCTTCCACTTCATTATTCAGGAAGAGTTATGCTGCCTCAGACCATGGAGAGGTTGGAGTGCATAAAATGGGGATTGTGAGAAGCCTGGCTACCACTACCTTGTTCTGAAAGGGTTGATCATGTATCCCGGAGATGGTAGAGAGACCAAGTAAAGCCCTAAGGTATGGAAAGGTTGGAGCTGAGAAGAAGATCATCTCCTCAATGGCCCTCAAAGTTGCATACTTCATTCCAGTGTTGGGGGAGAGCAAGACCATTGCATTGTCCCTTGGAAAGAATGGGATTGCCACTTCCTAAATTCCCGAGGATAAATGACTCTCAGACTTTGAAATCCAATGGAGTTCACCCTGCAGATTTTTGTACTTACAAAATCACGTGTCCAGTGACCTCTGTGTTCTTTCCAGTTTCTCCCTATGGCAGTGGAAATATGTATCATATGATTGCCCCTCCTTTGTATATTGGAAACAGATAACATGTTCTAAGTTTCACATGTTCAGAGCCAGAGGAGAATTTTTGCCTTTGAACAGAGCATGTCTGTAACAGACTTTGGTGAGAATTTGTACTGGTTTTAAATTTGTATTGTATTTGTGTTGTTACTGAAATGTTTTAATGCTTTTGTGATATTGTAATGGAGTGAATGCATTTTGTGCATGAAAAATTATGTCTTTTTGGGGGTCTGGAGCATGTGTTGGAACACCAAGTTTAGTTAAAATTTTATGTATATTTTTGAATATATTATGTACCCCAGAAAAGCCATGTTTTAATCCTGATCCAGTCTTGTGGGAGCACCCATTTCTTTTGATCCCTATTCAGCACTGTAGATTGGAAACTTCATTAGATGATCCCCATGGAGATGTGGCACACCCAATTGTGTATGTGACCTTTGATTAGATGGAGATATGACTCTACTTATTTCAGGTGGGTATTGGTTAGTTTACTGCAATCCTTTAAAAGGGGAAACATTTTGGAGAGAGTCAGAGCTGACAGATATGACAGAAGCCTCACAGCCTACAGTGAGAACAGATGTAGTTGCTTGGAGAACAGTTGCTTCAGAGAAGAGAAACTCAGATATTTGGAGGTGGTTGGAGCCCAGAAAACATTACCATGAGATGTTAAACAAGCCAGAACCTGGAGAGAGGCAAGGGAAGCCAAGATATGAAAGTCACCGCTTCTCTTGTACCAAGATTGGTTTTAGTTTGCTAATGCTGCTTGCATGTAAAATGCCAGAAATGGAATGGTCTTTACAGAGGTTATTAAGTTGCTGGTTTATAGTTCTAAGGCCTCAACTGTATCCAAATTAAGGCATTCAGAGAAAGATACCTCATTTCCAAAGCAAGGCCAAATGGTGTCCAGGATTTCTCTATCACATATGCCATGATCTTTAATTTCTCATTTGCCTTTTGCAAATAATCCTTTAATGAAACAAAATTGGTTGTTCTGAGGTTTTGGTTTCTAGGAGCAGGAGCATTTACAGAAGACTGAAATTTGATTAAGCTTCACTTTGCTGACCTGGGCTTAGCATGCAGGACTTCATCTCAGGCCTACTTAATTTATGTATCATTTATTATGCTTGTATCTATTACCTGATGTGAAAATAGAAGTCTTTATTTCTTTCTCAAAGAAAGAAAGTAGAATGAATTCTCCAATTATTAAACAAATGCATATATGAAAATATTGCAACCCAAACAGAAAATTTAACTAAGAGCTTGTGAACTTGGCAACCAAATGGTTCATAAAATAAGATGCAGGAAAACCTCAAAAATGTGAAAGGAATAATCAATACTCCCTATTCTAAAGGAAACAAAACCATAAAATAGTGACAAATAGGAAATATAATGTAGGAGCTGAAAATTAGCAAGTGAAAAGTCTTTAAAACATACTTAACCAAAACTTTTTAAATGTACATTATGGAAAAATAATAATCAAAAATACTGCATATAATTGGCAAAGTCACAAAGCTAAATCAGTATTCCCAGGAAAATTATTGGCCTTATAATGTGAAAAATACTCATATTAATTAAAGTAAATATTTAATGATATTAACCCTCTATCTTAAGAAGTTAAAAGAAATACAATAAAACATCATTTGAGGAAAAGTAGAAGGAAATTAATAGAGTGGAACAAAAAATAAATCATTTATAAGTAGAAGAAATGTCTAAGGTCCAGATCAGTGTGCTTTATATAAGTACTTTCTGCAATGAAGACTGTTCTATATCAGCACCATCATTACAGAAGCCATATGTGGCTATTTGAAATTTAGCTAGGGGTACTGAAAAACTGAATTTTAAAGTTTTTATTAAATTTAATTAATTTGAGTTTAATAGCCATATGTGGCTTATAAATATTCAGCATTTATAATATTGAACAGCAAATACTTAGAATCTTAGAGGAGGCAATTAAAAGTAATAAAATGGATTCAAGAGAAAAATGGGAAAAGGACCAAAAATCAAATAGGAAATGAGTTTTGTGAGGCAAACATTGACACAATAAAATGTAAGGTATTGGTTTGATGTAAAACAGTATGAAGAGACAATTCTTATAAAAGTGGAAGTGAATGATGCCTTCTGATATTTACTGTTTGAAGAATTCATCAGCACTTAAAGACTGGAAGACTCTGAAATCAAATAAGTTCAAAAGGAAAGCAGAACTTTTTTCTTCTCCCAAAGTTCTTCCCTGTTCATTCTTCTTTTCAACGTGAATGTAACCTGTATTTTGTATTCCTTTAAAATAGTCAATAAAACTTTTTAAAGGCTATATTCCAGTGGTCACCCCCTGACTATTCAATGATAAATGTAGTCAATGTTTCATTCTCTGGGACACTCACTTGTTCATCTTGATTGGAAATACCAATTACAAAATTATAACCCTCATATAATGTTGGATATGTAAGGCCATTGTGAAGGGAAATTTTAAAAATTCATTCATTTCTTTATTATTCGTATGTCCTTTTGGCTGCATTCTGCATACCAAGAAATACTCTAAGTCCTGGAGATTCAGCAGGGAACTGAACACACTCCCCACACAGAAAAGGCTGGGATTCTCTGAAACAAATCTGGAAATAAAAATACATGGAAGCCAAAGTAGTATGAATTTTCTCACATGGCTAATGATATGAAAAATAAAAAAGTAAAAATTACTTAGATGGAGAATGGAGGAAGGAAGTGGTAGGGTAGAGGCCATTAACTCTCTGGAACAGGTTAAAAATGTTATTAATTATTCTAAGCCAAATTGGATACCAATTTTTTAACGTTTTTATTGTATGGTATAGCATATATACAAAGAAAAGAAATTAAAAAGCAGTAGTTTGCAAAGCACTCTTCAATAAGTAGTTATAAGACCAATCCCAGAGTTTGTCATGGACTGCCATATGATCCTCTCATATTTTTCCTTCTCGCTGCTCCAGAATATAGTAGGCTAGAGGCTTAAATACTATTTTATCATCACAATTGACTTTTTTCCTTCTTTTTTGTGAAAAATACATATACACCAAAAAGCAATAAATTTCAAAGCACAGCATCACAATTAATTGTAGAACATATCTCAGAGTTTGATGTGGGTTCCAATTCCACAATTTTAGGTTTTTATTTCTAGCTGTTCTAAGATACTGGAGACTAAAAGAGACATCAATTTAATGATTGATTTATTAGGTATTAATTTAATCTTATCTTCTCTGTATAACTCCACCATCAATTTTTGTTCTTTCCATCCCTCTCTTTGGGGTGCTTGGGCTATGGTTATTCTAAAATTTTTCATATTGGAAGGGTCTACCACCAATATGGTGTAGGGAGGTGGAATTATATGATGTTCTGGATAGGCTGGGCTAGGTTTAAGGACTTATCTGGACCAAGGACCTATCTTGAGTTTGTAGGTTTCTGGATAGTTACTCTAGTGCATGACATCTAGTGCATGGAATCTGATGTATTGTCCTACGTGTTCTTTAGGATTGGTTGGAATGGTTCTGGTTGGAGGTTGGCAGATTTTGATAGGTAGCAAGATCTAGTTGAATCTTACATGACAACAACCTCCACATAGTCTCTTGACTATTTGAACTCTCTCTGCCACTGATACTTTATTAGTTACACTTTTTTCCCCCTTGGTCAGAATGGAATTGCTGATCCCATGGTGCCAGGACTGGATTCATCCCTGGGAGTCCTCTCCCACATTGCCAGGGAGGCTTTCACCCCTGGATGTCATGTCCCACATAGGGAAGAGGGCAATGTTTTGCAGAGTTGGGCTTAGAGAGAGCGAGGCCACATCTGAGCCATAAAAGAGGACCTCCAGATGTAACCCTTAGGCATGCCTATAGGTAGTCTGATCTTCTCTGCTACCTACATAAGCTTCACAAGAGCAAGCCTCATAATCGGGGCTTTTTGATTTGGGTTTCCCTAAAATTTGACACAGTATCAGGGGATTCTCTTATGGTAGAGTTCAATAGTTTCATATTCTTTCTGCCATCCCTCAAGGGACTTTGCCAGTACTTTTTGATTATCTGCTTAATATACTCTAGGATGTATCCAGGCAGTACAATAATCTATACAGGATTAAAAAGACCTCTTTCTTATTCTGTGCACCCTGTGTTTCAATTGTTCAAATGAATTATACAGATAGGTTGAGTCAGATAATGTGCTACAGAAAATTTCAGTTTCAGACCAAATAAACCTTTCTTCCATTGGTCTCAAAGAGTATGTGTGGTTCTAAAATATAGATACTGTGCTCTGAATTACTTCAACCCCAACCTGTTAAGCATCATTCTTGTCTATAAATAACAGGTTATGTATATAAAAGAGCCTCTTGAAATCCCAAAATAATAACCACCACTCCAGACTTGAGTTTGCTCTAAAAGCTTACAATCTATACCCCTGTTTTCTTATAAGCATTTTCTAAAGGTGACCGTACCATTGTTGTTCTTTTGTTTCTGGCTTATTTTGTCTCACCAAAGGTCCCACATGTTCATTCACATCGTTGCATGTCTCAGGACTTTTTTGCTTTTTGTAGCAGCTCAACCTTTGTTCATAAGTATACACTATCGTTTGCCAATCTACTTCTCAGTCAGTGCATTCTTCAGCCACCTGCCTTCATCAGGCATCATGTAGAATGCCCAAAGTCCACAGTCAATCAACATTCTCAATTTTAGATAATTTCATTGTCCTCAAGAGAAAGAAAACCAATAAACATACCCTGGCCAAATAGGAAATCAAAACCTGCTCTTAATTCTTGTCCCTCCCTCCACTATTTACCTGTGCTGTTGTTGTGGTAGTGCTGATGTTTCCTTTTGAACATAGTGCATAGAATGCAATAGCATTTTGCCCTGCACCCTGACCTTAAACAGTCTTTGTTCACTAATTGAATCTTTGAAGTAATTTGTGCAAGAACTAATTCATAGTTCTAGTGTTAATCAGTGGGACATATAGGTCTATACAATCCATTTCAAGCTTGTTCATCTTCAAATATGGTAATATTATTTATAGACCCACTAGAGAATCACCTTCACTCCTGTTCCCTTACATTGGAGTTCAACCTCATTAGCTAATGGTTCACACATCTCTAGTTTCTATGAATCTCTAAGTCCCCTCTATTCAGTATTCTGGTGGATGCGATTTTTATTCTTGCTTTTGATGAGGAAATCATATAAAAATGACAGTGCATAACAGTGCAAACATGATTTTGTTTCCCTTTCATTCAAAATTGAATTGGACATTTGAGAGGAAATTCAAGTGTTTCTTTTTAATTTGCCATTTTTAACTCTTTTCTAATATGTCATTTTGCCATAAAAAAGATATATTAGAAAATACTTATATAATATTTAGAACTATTGATTATACTCAGATCTAAAGATCAAAATATGTACATTTTGTATTCCATAGAAAATTGGATTTCTTTAAATAAAATGTCATGCAATTTCTATACTTGGGCTTCCCTGCACATTTTTTTTTTATTAATTAAAAAAGAATTAACAAAACAATTAGAAATCATTCCAATCTACATGTACAATCAGTAATTCTTAATAACATCACAAAGTTGCATATTCATCATTTCTTAGTACATTTGCATCAATTTAGAAAAAGAAATAAAAAGACAACAGAATAAGAATTAAAACAATAATAGAAAAAAAACAAAAAAAACAAAAACAAAAAACCTATACCTCACATGCAGCTTCATTCAGTGTTTTAACATAATTGCATTACAATTGGGTAGTATTGTGCTGTCCATTTCTGAGTTTTTATATCCAGTCCCGTTGTACAGTCTGTATCCCTTCATCTCCAATTATCCCTTCTCTCTTTTTTTTTTTTTTTTAATTAACGGAAAAAAAGAAATTAACCCAACATTTAGAGATCATACCATTCTACACATGCAATCATTAATTCTTAAACATCATCACATAGATGCATGATCATCATTTCTTAGTACATTTGCATTGGTTTAGAAGAACTAGCAACATAACCGAAAAAGATATAGAATGTTAATATAGAGAAAAAAATAAAAGTAATAATAGTAAAATCAAAACAAAACAAAACAAAACAAAACAAAAACCTATAGCTCAGATGCAGCTTCATTCAGTGTTTTAACATGATTACTTTACAATTAGGTATTATTGTGCTGTCCATTTTTGAGTTTTTGTATCTAGTCCTGTTGCACAGTCTGTATGCCTTCAGCTTCAATTACCCATTGTCTTACCCTGTTTCTAACTCCTGCTGAACTCTGTTACCAATGACATATTTCAAGTTTATTCTCGAATGTCCGTTCACATCAGTGGGACCATACAGTATTTGTCCTTTAGTTTTTGGCGGGATTCACTCAGCATAATATTCTCTAGGTCCATCCATGTTATTACATGGTTCATAAGTTTATCTTGTCTTAAAGCTGCATAATATTCCATCGTATGTATATACCACAGTTTGTTTAGCCACTCTTCTGTTGATGGAGATTTTGGCTGTTTCCATCTCTTTGCAATTGTAAATAATGCTGCTATAAACATTGGTGTGCAAATGTCCGTTTGTGTCTTTGCCCTTAAGTCCTTTGAGTAGATACCTAGCAATGGTATTGCTGGGTCGTATGGCAATTCTATATTCAGCTTTTTGAGGAACCGCCAAACTGCCTTCCACAGTGGTTGCACCCTTTGATATTCCCACCAACAGTGGATAAGTGTGCCTCTTTCTCCGCATCCTCTCCAGCACTTGTCATTTTCTGTTTTGTTGATAATGGCCATTCGGTGGGTGTGAGATGATATCTCATTGTGGTTTTGATTTGCATTTCTCTAATGGCCAGGGACATTGAGCATCTCTTCATGTGCCTCTTGGCCATCCGTATTTCCTCTTCTGAGAGGTGTCTGTTCAAGTCTTTTTCCCATTTTGTAATTGGGTTGGCTGTCTTTTTGTTGTTGAGATGAACAATCTCTTTATAAATTCTGGATACTAGACCTTTATCTGATATATCATTTCCAAATATTGTCTCCCATTGTGAAGGCTGTCTTTCTACTTTCTTGATGAAGTTCTTTGATGCACAAAAGTGTTTAATTTTGAGGAGTTCCCATTTATTTATTTCCTTCTTCAGTGCTCTTGCTTTAGGTTTAAGGTCCATAAAACCGCCTCCAGTTGTAAGATCCATAAGATATCTCCCAACATTTTCCTCTAACTGTTTTATGGTCTTAGACCTAATGTTTAGATCTTTGATCCATTTTGAGTTAACTTTTGTATAGGGTGTGAGAGATGGGTCTTCTTTCATTCTTTTGCATATGGATATCCAGTTCTCTAGGCACCATTTATTGAAGAGACTGCTCTGTCCCAGGTGAGTTGGCTTGACTGCCTTATCAAAGATCAAATGTCCATAGATGAGAGGGTCTATATCTGAGCACTCTATTCGATTCCATTGGTCGATATATCTATCTTTATGCCAATACCATGCTGTTTTGACCACTGTGGCTTCATAATATGCCTTAAAGTCAGGCAGCGCGAGACCTCCAGCTTCGTTTTTTTTCCTCAAGATGTTTTTAGCAATTCGGGGCACCCTGCCCTTCCAGATAAATTTGCTTATTGGTTTTTCTATTTCTGAAAAATACGTTGTTGGGATTTTGATTGGTATTGCATTGAATCTGTAAATCAATTTAGGTAGGATTGACATCTTAACTATATTTAGTCTTCCAATCCATGAACACGGTATGCCCTTCCATCTGTTTAGGTCTTCTGTGATTTCTTTTAGCAGTTTTTTGTAGTTTTCTTTATATAGGTTTTTTGTCTCTTTAGTTAAATTTATTCCTAGGTATTTTATTCTTTTAGTTGCAATTGTAAATGGGATTCGTTTCTTGATTTCTACCTCAGCTTGTTCATTACTAGTGTATAGAAATGCTACAGATTTTTGAATGTTGATCTTGTAACCTGCTACTTTGCTGTACTCATTTATTAGCTCTAGTAGTTTTGTTGTGGATTTTACCGGGTTTTCGACGTATAGTATCATATCGTCTGCAAACAGTGATAGTTTTACTTCTTCCTTTCCAATTTTGATGCCTTGTATTTCTTTTTCTTGTCTAATTGCTCTGGCTAGAACCTCCAACACAATGTTGAATAATAGTGGTGATAGTGGACATCCTTGTCTTGTTCCTGATCTTAGGGGGAAAGTTTTCAATTTTTCCCCATTGAGGATGATATTAGCTGTGGGTTTTTCATATATTCCCTCTATCATTTTAAGGAAGTTCCCTTGTATTCCTATCTTTTGAAGTGTTTTCAGCAGGAAAGGATGTTGAATCTTGTCAAATGCCTTCTCTGCATCAATTGAGATGATCATGTGATTTTTCTGCTTTGATTTGTTGATATGGTGTATTACATTAATTGATTTTCTTATGTTGAACCATCCTTGCATACCTGGGTTGAATCCTACTTGGTCATGATGTATAATTCTTTTAATGTGTTGTTGGATACGATTTGCTAGAATTTTATTGAGGATTTTTGCATCTGTATTCATTAGAGAGATTGGTCTGTAGTTTTCTTTTTTTGTGATATCTTTGCCTGGTTTTGGTATGAGGGTAATGTTGGCTTCATAGAATGAATTAGGTAGTTTTCCCTCCACTTCGATTTTTTTGAAGAGTTTGAGGAGAGTAGGTACTAATTCTTTCTGGAACGTTTGGTAGAATTCACATGTGAAGCCATCTGGTCCTGGACTTTTCTTTTTAGGAAGCTTTTGAATGACTAATTCAATTTCTTTACTTGTGATTGGTTTGTTGAGGTCATCTATGTCTTCTTGAGTCAAAGTTGGTTGTTCATGTCTTTCCAGGAACCCGTCCATTTCCTCTAAATTGTTGTATTTATTAGCGTAAAGTTGTTCATAGTATCCTGTTATTACCTCCTTTATTTCTGTGAGGTCAGTAGTTATGTCTCCTCTTCCATTTCTGATCTTATTTATTTGCATCCTCTCTCTTCTTCTTTTTGTCAATCTTGCTAAGGGCCCATCAATCTTATTGATTTTCTTATAGAACCAACTTCTGGCCTTATTGATTTTCTCTATTGTTTTCATGTTTTCAATTTCATTTATTTGTACTCTAATCTTTGTTATTTCTTTCCTTTTGCTTGCTTTGGGGTTAGCTTGCTGTTCTTTCTCCAGTTCTTCCAAATGGATAGTTAATTCCTGAATTTTTGCCTTTTCTTCTTTTCTGATATAGGCATTTAGAGCAATAAATTTCCCTCTTAGCACTGCCTTTGCTGCGTCCCATAAGTTTTGATATGTTGTGTTTTCATTTTCATTCGCCTCGAGGTATTTGCTAATTTCTCTTGCAATTTCTTCTTTGACCCAGTCGTTGTTTAGGAGTGTGTTGTTGAGCCTCCACGTATTTGTGAATTTTCTGGCACTCTGCCTATTATTGATTTCCAACATCATTCCTTTATGGTCCGAGAAAGTGTTGTGTAAGATTTCAATCTTTTTAAATTTGTTAAGACTTGCTTTGTGACCCAGCATATGGTCTATCTTTGAGAATGATCCATGAGCACTTGAGAAAAAGGTGTATCCTGCTGTTGTGGGATGTAATGTCCTATAAATGTCTATTAAGTCTAGTTCATTTATATTAATATTCAGATTCTCTATTTCTTTGTTGATCCTCTGTCTAGATGTTCTGTCCCTTGATGAGAGTGGTGAGTTGAAGTCTCCAACTATTATGGTATATGAGTCTATTTCCCTTTTCAGTGTTTGCAGTATATTCCTCACGTATTTTGGGGCATTCTGATTCAGTGCGTAAATATTTATGATTGTTATGTCTTCTTGTTTAATTGTTCCTTTTATTAGTATATAGTGTCCTTCTTTGTCTCTTTTAACTGTTTTACATTTGAAGTCTAATTTGTTGGATATTAGTATAGCTACTCCTGCTCTTTTCTGGTTGTTATTTGCATGAAATATCTTTTCCCAACCTTTCACTTTCAACCTATGTTTATCTTTAGGTCTAAGATGTGTTTCCTGTAGACAGCATATCGAAGGATCCTGTTTTTTAATCCATTCTGCCAATCTATG
This sequence comes from Tamandua tetradactyla, assembly GCF_023851605.1. Classification (NCBI taxonomy): domain Eukaryota; kingdom Metazoa; phylum Chordata; class Mammalia; order Pilosa; family Myrmecophagidae; genus Tamandua; species Tamandua tetradactyla. The sequence continues at coordinate 42,171 of NW_027518287.1, forward strand.
TCTTTTGATTGGGGAATTCAGTCCATTGACATTTAGTGTTATTACTGTTTGGATAATATTTTCCTCTAACATTTTGCCTTTTGTATTATATATATCATATCTGATTTTCCTTCTTTCTACACTCTTTTCCATATCTCTCTCTTCTGTCTTTTTGTATCTGACTCTAGTGCTCCCTTTAGTATTTCTTGCAGAGCTGGTCTCTTGGTCACAAATTCTTTCAGTGACTTTTTGTCTGAGAATGTTTTAATTTCTCCCTCATTTTTGAAGGATAATTTTGCTGGATATAGGAGTCTTGGTTGGCAGTTTTTCTCTTTTAGTATTTTAAATATATCATCCCACTGTCTTCTAGCTTCCATGGTTTCTGCTGAGAAATCTACACAAAGTCTTATTGGGTTTCCCTTGTATGTAATGGATTGTTTTTCTCTTGCTGCTTTCAAGATCTTCTCTTTCTCTTTGACCTCTGACATTCTAACTAGTAAGTGTCTTGGAGAACGCCTATTTGGGTCTAATCTCTTTGGGGTGCGCTGCACTTCTTGGATCTGTAATTTTAGGTCTTTCATAAGAGTTGGGAAATTTTCAGTGATAATTTCTTCCATTAGTTTTTCTCCTCCTTTTCCCTTCTCTTCTCCTTCTGGGACATCCACAACACATATATTTGTGCGGTTCATATTGTCCTTGAGTTCCCTGATACCCTGTTCAAATTTTTCCATTCTTTTCCCTATAGTTTCTGTTTCTTTTTGGAATTCAGATGTTCCATCCTCCAAATCACTAATTCTATCTTCTGTCTCTTTAAATCTATCATTGTAGCTATCCATTATTTTTTCTATGTTTGCTACTTTATCCTTCCCTTCCATAAGTTCTGCGATTTGTTTTTTCAGTTTTTCTATTTCTTCTTTATGTTCAGCCCATGTCCTCTTCATGTCCTCCCTCAATTTATCGATTTCATTTTTGTAGAGGTTTTCCATTTCTGTTTGTATATTCAGCATTAGTCATCTCAGCTCTTGTGTCTCATTTGAGCTATTGGTTTGTTCCTTTGACTGAGCCATATTCTCAATCTTTTGAGCGTGGACAGTTATCTTCTGCTGCTGGTGTCTGGGCATTTATTCAGATTTCTCTTGGTGTTGGACCCAGCAAGGTTGTAATATTTTTCTGTGAAATCTCTGGGTTCTGTTTTTCTTATCCTGCCCAGTAGGTGGCGCTCGTGGCACACGTTTGCCTTTGGGTCCCACCAGTAAAAGGTGCTGTGGGACCTTAAACTTTGGAAAACTCTCGCCGTCCTGGGGGTTCGCTAGCCGAAGCGGCTTGAGCCGGCCCTCGGTCCGAATGCAGGGAGGGTTGCTGGTCGCCGCAGCCAGGGAAAGAGCCCGTCCGAATTTCCTAGTCGGCCCTGGGCAACAAGCGTGGCGGGAGGGCGCCAGCGGCAGCGGCCCACCCGAGAGAGTGCACGTTCCCCGGGAGTCACGGGTTTGGAAGGGGCCTCCCCCACCCGTCACCGTTCTCCGCGGCCTGGGGGTTTCCGATCCAATTCTCTCAGTTGGTCCGGGGGCCGCGCGTGGTGTGGGCCCCAGTCGCCTTGGTTTCAGGGGACCGCCTCTCCAATTCTCCCAGCCGGCCCAGGAAGGGGGAAGGGAGTGACTCCGGCCGCTTCCCGCCCCACCCGGTGAGGCCCGCGCGCCTCGGCGATCTCACCCGAGCTGCTTCTCTCAGCCAGCCAGCCATTCCAGGATGGGGTACGCTGTCTTTTTTTATCTCTGTTGTGGCTTTGGGCGCTTTCTGTATCGTTTCTACTCCCCTAGTAGGTGTCCTGGAGAAGAAACTAAGATCCGCGCATCTTACTAAGCCGCCATCTTCCAGGAAGTCTCCCTGCACATTTTTTATTGAGACAAAATTCACATAACATGAACTTGACCATTTTAACCAATAGATTCAATTAAGTTGAGCATGTTTGCAATATAATAATTTCCAGAGCAATTTCATAACTCCACAATTAAACTTCACACCCATAAAAAGACTCACTGTCCATTCCCTACTCCTTTCAACCTGTGTCGCCCCTTAATCTTTTTTCTGTCTCTATTGATTTACATATTCTGGATATTTTAGGTAAATGGAATACTTAAAAAATATCTGACCTTTCTTTTCCATGGGCAGGCACTGGGAATCAAACCTAGGTTTCTGACATGACAAGCAAGAACTCTGCCTGCTGAGCCACTGTGGCCTGCCTAAATGTAATCTTTTTATTCTGGCTTATTTCACTTATGTTTTGAGATTTGTCCATGTTATGGATTGTACCATTAGTTTGTTCTTTTTTATGGCTGAACAGTATTCCAATGTATGGATATAATATATTTTGGTAATTCATTCATTAGAGGACAGATATTGGTTTGTTTCCACTTTTGGATATTATGAATAGTGTATCTATGAATATCTGTATACAATTCTTTGAATATGTTCTTTCAGTTTGGGGTACTTATCAAGTAGTAGAATTGTCAAATCATCTGCTAATTCTGTATAAAACTTATTGAGGAACTGCTGAAATATTTTCCACAGTGGTGGCATGATTGTGCATTCCTAGCCTACAGTATAAAATGGTCCCAGTTTCTGCATAAACATACCAAGAGTTATTTTAGATTTTCAAAAAATTATAACTATCCTTTTGGGAGTGAAGTTTTGTCTCATTGTGGTTTTGATTTGCTTATCCCTACTGGCTGAGATTTTGAACATCTTTTCATGTGCCTGAGTCCATTTGCAAAGATTTCCTTGAAGGATGCTCTTTTCACATCCTTTGCACATTTATCATTGTATTATGTGTTTTTTTTAATTTATTTTTTATTTGTGCTGCATAACCACATACAAACACAAACATTCTTATCATATGATTGTTCCATTCTTGTTACATAATCAGTAACTCACACTATCATCACATAGTTGTATATTCATCATAATGATCATTTCTCAGAATATCTACATCAATTCAGAAAAAACAATAAAAAGAAAACAGAAAAAAATCTCATACACACCATACCCCTTACCCCTCCCCTTCACTGATCACCAACATTTCAATCTCCTATATTTATTTTAACATTTGTCCCCCCTATTATTTATTTATTTTTAATCCATATGTTTTACTTGCCCATCGATAAGGTAGACAAAAGAAGCATCAGACACAAGGCTCTCACAACCACACAGGCACACTGCGACAGCCATATCATCATACAATCATCTTCAAGAAACATGTCCACCAGAGCACAGCTCCACATTTTTAGGCAGCTCCCTCCAGCTTCTCTGTTACACCAAAACTAAACAGATGATATCTATTTAATGTGTAAGAATAACCTCCAGGATAACCTCTCAACTCTGTTTGAAATCTCTCAGCCACTGGCACTTTATTATCTCATTTTGCTCTTTCCCCTTTTGGTTGAGAAGATTTTCTCAGTCCCTTGATGGTGAGTTTCAACTCACTCTAGGATTTCTGTCCCACGTTGCCAGGAAGGTTCACCCCAGAAACTCATGTCCCACATAGACAGGGGGAGGGCAGTGAGTTTGCTTGCTGTGTCAGCTGAGAGAAAGAGAGTGACAGAAGAATTATGTTTTTTAAAAGAGGTTTTTTTAATGTATAGTTTAGATATTTGGCTTTGTCAGATATATGATTTGCAAGTAATTCCTTCCATTTCATAGGTTGGTTTTTCAATATCTTGAGATTGTCCTTTGATAAAAAAAAGATTTTAAGTTTTGTGTTTAAATTTTCTGTTTTTTTGGTTCTAGTCCTTTTTTTCACAAACAACTAAAGTTTAATATACCAAAGACATTTTGTTGTTCAATACATTTAATGTCAATATTTGGAGCAATTTTTTAAGGTTTAAAAAAAGGCATTTATAATAGTTCCGTGCAATATTTAACATAACAGGAAAATGGAAACTACCTTTACACCATATTTTCACAAATTGTTGTGAAGACAGCAAACTCATGTTCAGTTGTTTTTTTCTTTGCTTTAAAATAAGCTGCCAGTAATTCTAACCAGTCTAAAATGTATTGCTCCTGGACCAAATACAAACATTCATACTTCCAAAAATGTTTTGCAGGAGGCAAGTGTACCTTGACCTCTACAAAAAACATAAGATAGCTAAGGAGAGACTAAGTTTATTTTCAAATACTGTGACTGACTTCCAATAATCCATTCTTTGGTATAAGCAAGAAACTGTTAATAACAGCTTTCTATGGCTTTTGAATAAACCAGTAAGAAATCCAAGGTGCATAAGTGACAATGAAATCTAGTATATACTTCAAGGCAGGCAAGAGTGATGAAGTAAATATATATGTATATATGTCTTTTGCATGGGCAGGCGCTGGGAATTGAACCCTGGTCTCCAGCACAGCAAGCAAGAACTCTACCTGCTGAGCCACTGTGGCCACCCAAAATTTTTTTTAATATGAAAAGTAAACTCTAATATTATACTCTAGAGAAACTAACAACACATTTAGAGAAAACCAGAAGGTCAAGCATCTGAATGACCAAATTTATAACGTGTAGCTGGAATATTTTGCTGCATTTTGACATTATGCTGTAACTTATGATATACAATATCAGGGGACTCTAAGATTTGGCATAAAAGACTAACTCCTTCTTAGGAGAAGCGGGAAAAAAACACACCAGAGGGGGGAAAAGCCAATTTTTCTCCTCTCTACCAATGCCTGAACTTTATACCATAAATTAAATTCAAAGTGAGAGGTATAAAACAAGGTTATAATGCAACATTCATCACTTTTGCATTATTTTCTTTGTGACATAGACAAACAAATTTTTCTTTTTAGAGTAGGATACTGCTTAATTTGGCAAACTTTAAATGTTTTAAAATAAACTTTTTAATAAGAAGAAAGTATAGGTCTTTATAGTTATTAATTTTACTACTAAAATATCTAAGAGGCCTGATTTTTGTTAATAATTATAGTTCTTTTAAATATCACTTGATTTTTTAAATATCACTTTGTGGACACATTATACTATATCCGAACAATTACTATGACCTGGAGTTTGACGTTTTTCACTGAGTTACCTGTTCTTCAAGGCTGCTACTTCCTCTCAAGCTTTCTTCATTTAATAAACACAAAAGGGAGATGTTTAACACTGCATCTTCTCCTGCAAGTGTCTATTAGATAACTTTGTAAACATGCATTTACAGTCTTTGAACACCAACAACTTAAACTGAGACTAATGCCTAGAGTCATATTTCTTATTAAAAGTTTTTCACTAAAGATTTACATTCTGAGTAATTAACCTAACACTACCTGAAAAAGGAACTGAGTTACAGATATTCCCGTGAATCTTAAAACCCCAAACTGGAATTCTAATGAATTTTTTTAAAGCATTTTTACTGAAGAAAAGGCAACTGCACTTATTACATCAATATTATTAAAGTACAAGTGACAGCAACAAAGGAACATATTCATATTTCTAAAGACCAAGATTTACCATAGCAAAGTCTAAAAAATAAGGAAAGGAGAAGAGATTTTAAATATCACTATAAAAAATAATCAATTTCTATCTTTCTCTTTTTTCTGCTGCATGAAGAACCAAAGAACTCAAATAGAGGATTGTTCTGTTGAACCAACCATGAAAACTTTCAGAACAGATAGGTATATATTCCCTGTTATTCTTTCAGGGCATTATTTTATACATTTTTTTTTTAAAAACTTCAAGATAAAAATAAGGAGTTATTTAGCCTTGTGAATATTTTGCAATAAAGTTTCTTGAATTTCTATGAAAAATTTTTGAAGCAATTCAACTTTTCAAATAGAGATGTCCCTCAAAAAGTCCCTCTGATATGGAATCTATCCCATGGTTACAAAGCAGTTTCCTCCTTTGTTGAATGTGAAAATGGCTCTGTTCCTTCAGGATTCCAAAGTGCTCATTCAAAGTCATTCCTGTCTGTTTTCCAAAACTATTTATGTCAAATTGTAGGAGTACAAAAGGTACAGCAGTATGACTTAATCGTGGTTTCTAAGTTACTGGGCACTGCCCTGCTCCAGGATTGTCAATGAATACAGTTAAAATTCCTCCATTTGTCATGGTGTCTGCCTTTGACATGTTCTTTTTGCTACTACATTGTCTAGCATTTGTTCTGTGTTCAACTCAGCCTGACCTTCAGGTCTCTACTGAAAAGAAAAGTTGCCTGATGTGTGTCTTTCTGATGGCTTAATTTATTTCCACTTCTGGTAAAATTGGCTGGAATATTATTTTCATTGTTTAACTGCTTAGGTCTCAAGAACAGCAACTGGTTTCCTCTGTACTTCATTTTGTCTCAGAAGGTTTGCTTTCCTGTTTAACACAGGAAAATATCACTCTATATTCTTGTCACTTAGAGGTGGTTGATTTATAGGACTAATTCCTTTTTTAATTCCAGTTGATTTCCTAGCTGCAAAGCCAATGATAGCCTCATAAGGACATCTTTTTCCAGGCATGACTTTTCCTCTAAGGTTCAAACTTTTTTTTACCCAAACCAGAATTCTTTTGGATTCCCCATTTTCTCATCCTGAATTGCTGGGTACCACATTGTTGGAGTTTTTTCTTTCATTTTGGAAATTTTTGCTGCTTTCCTTCCTTTCCATCCAATTTGTTCATATCATCCAAAGACATAATTGATCTTTTAGAGGTTTTCATTGCTGTGGGTTTTCAGCAGTGGCATCAGAGCTGCTGTGGCTCCCACCAACTGGGTACCAAACTGGTTCATAACTGAAGACCATGTGCTGGAACAGTCAGCAGGGAAGGCCTGAGTCTGAGGCCTGCCTCTTCCCAACCATGCATGCACACTGGTTCTAGTGCTTTCAATGTCATATCTAAGCAGTAATAGCCAAAAACAAAGCACTGCAAGTTATAAATTACATTTCATTCTTTGTATGTGAATATCTTTTGTCTCACCAACATTTAGTGAAGTCACTGTTCTTTCTTGAGTGCAGGATTTTAGTGTCATTTTTAAAATTGACCATAGGTGCATGGTTCATTTCTGGACTATTGATTCTATTCCCTTGGTCTATATGTTTACCCTATATGTGTGCCAGTACACAATATATATTTTTTATTTAAAATGTTATCATTAAAGAATTTGTGGATTTACAGAACAATCTTGCAGAAAATATACCACCATCACCAACAGTTGTATTGGTGTAGAAAACTTGTTATAATTGATAGCACTTTTGTATAAGTCTACTATTTTGTGATGGTAGTTGTATTTTTTGCAGTTGCTGAAGGTGTATTAAAGTAATACTACAGTTATTTATTGTCTGTGGTTTACATAGAGCTATTTTCCCCCATATTCCTGATCTATTATCATTATTTCTCATGCACATCTTTATTTAATTACTCATCTACCAATACATTAGATAAAGGGAGTGTCAATCACAAGGCTTTTTTTAATCACATGGTCTCCCAAGAAAAGTGATGTATAATTATGCAATCATTATCTAGGATCAGGACTACTGGTTTACAGGTTAAAAATTTCAGGTCTTTCCTACAAGCTATTCTAAAACACTAGAAAATAAAAGAAAAAAAGATATAATGCTGTGCCAGTTTGAAAATATTGTGTACCCCAGGGAAGCCATGTTTTATTCCTGATTGAATTTATGGGAACAACCATTTTTTTAAATCCTGATTCAGTACAGTAGGTTGGAAATTTTTGATTAGATTATGTCCACAGAGATGTAACATGCCTAATTGTGGCTGTGACCTTTTTTTGATGTACATTTAACATTTATTACAACTAGTTGGTGATGTGATACGACAATGATCATGTGGCCTGAATATTGGTCATGATTACAACAAAGCTTAATCCAGCCCGGTGTATACAAGTGAAAATGTAAACCATAAAGAGATTTTTAAATATGAGTGAGTATGTATAAAAGTGATACTGAAACACTTATATAGCTTTTAAAATATAGGGCCTGCTAATGCCATTTTACCTCATTCAACTCTCCCTTTTCTATGAAAGGTGTCTTTTGTATTTCTCTAAGACTTCTGATAGCCAGGCAGTACCATGGAAGGGAAGGAAGATAACCACAAAGTTTGCAGTAGTTCTAAGTAGAGGGAAACAATAGAAAAGCAAAATAAATTTGGCTTTATGAAGCACCTCAGAAGGAATATTCGTGCTTTAACCAGTAACTTATGCAATGCTTTGTGAAAAGACCCACACGATTTCTGTTAAGATACTGTTACACAGTCCTGCTAAATCAACATTTCCACTTTATTTGGGGCATCAAAACAATGCAATTAAGTGTCTAAATGATTACAACCACAAAGAATTCATCTAAGCAGTTAAATGTGCCTTGGCCTTAAAAAGAAATGTGCTAAGATGCGACAGTCGATTCTATGTTTCTCATCCGAGGTTCAGAACACCCAGGAAATGGTTTTTTGTGTAAAAGAGCATCACTCTAATTAAGCGATTTAAAATCTGTAGTCCCTTTGTGTTTTAAGATATGTAGCTTCCAACAGGTGTCTTTGGTATAAATTTGTTTTAGGAAGTCTCAACATAGAGTTCAGTTTTCATTTATTACGTAACATGCCAATTCCCTTTATTCTCATACGTACTGAAATATTGCATGAATCTTTGGTTTCATAAAACCAGGTTTCATGTTATAATTTAACAGTTTCCTTTGTCAAATACAGTACTGTAATAAATGCACACTTCCTGGGGTATCATTTTCAAATATACACAGAATCAGATTAAGAGAAACTGACATTCAAACTTTCAACTATCCAGAAATGGTATCTTTCTTTCCTGCATCATTCTAAGTCATATTTAAGTCCTGTAATTTCTCACTTGAGTAACCAAAGTTCCCTTTAAAAAAATAATAAGCATTTTTGCATAGGTCTGAATGAAGTGGCACAGCACACAGTAATACTGACAAGCATCTTACACCATTAGCTAACATGGACATGAAGGCAGTGAACAGCTACAGTGTGTGAAATGCCACAAGAAGTCATCAACAAGGGAGAAGAGTTATGTCAGTCCAATTTCTTCAAACACACTACGTGGGGTTTCAGCTTCCTCCTGCAGGAAATCTGCTTGCTCAGTGGCCTTGAGGACATTTTTATTGGGTGTTTCCTGAACTTCCCCTCCCAAGAGAAACTCATCCAAAATAAAGTAAACCTTCTCAAAATTAAATATGATATCAAGTTCACACACACTGCCAAAATACTTGTCAAGTAATTCCACATAATGATGAATTATTTCCAGGGTAATTAGTTCATTGTCCTGATCTTCAACAGCACAGCAAAAATACAGACCAGCATATCTTTTTTTTATTTTTATTTTTTTATTTTTTATTTTTTTATTAATGGAAAGAAAGAAAAAAAGAAAGTAAAAATAAAAATAAAAAAAGAAATTAACACAACATTTAGAAATCATACCGTTCTACATATGCACTCAGTAATTCTTAACATCATCACATAGATGCATGATCATCGTTTCTTAGTACATTTGCACCGGTTTAGAGGAACTAGCAACACAACAGAAAAAGATATAAAATGTTAATATAGAGAAAAGAAATAAAAGTAGTAATGATAGTAAAAAACAACAACAAAAAAACCCTATAGCTCAGATGCAGCTTCATTCAGTGTTTTAACATGATTACTTTACAATTAGGTATTATTGTGCTGTCCATTTTTGAGTTTTTGTATCTAGTCCTGTTGCACGTCTGTATCCCTTCCGCTCCAATTACCCATTATCTTACCCTGTTTCTAACTCCTGCTGGACTCTGTTACCAATGACATATTTCAAGTTTATTCTCGAACGTCCATTCACATCAGTGGGACCATACAGTATTTGTCCTTTAGTTTTTGGCTGGACTCACTCAGCATAATATTCTCTAGGTCCATCCATGTTATTACATGCCTCATAAGTTTATCTTGTCTTAAAGCTGCATAATATTCCATTGTACGTGTATACCACAGTTTATTTAGCCATTCTTCTGTTGATGGACATTTTGGCTGTTTCCATCTCTTTGCAATTGTAAATAACGCTGCTATAAATATTGGTGTGCAAATGTCCGTTTGTGTCTTTGCCCTTAAGTCCTTTGAGTAGATACCTAGCAATGGTATTGCTGGGTCGTATGGCAATTCTATATTCAGCTTTTTGAGGAATCGCCAAACTGCCTTCCACAGTGGTTACACCATTTGACATTCCCACCAACAGTGGATAAGTGTGCCTCTTTCTCTGCATCCTCTCCAGCACTTGTCATTTTCTGTTTTGTTGATAATGGCCATTCTGGTGGGTGTGAGATGATATCTCATTGTGGTTTTGATTTGCATTTCTCTAATGGCCAGGGACATTGAGCATTTCTTCATGTGCCTCTTGGCCATCCGTATTTCCTCTTCTGGTAGGTGTCTGTTCAAGTCTTTTTCCCATTTTGTAATTGGGTTGGCTGTCTTTTTGTTGTTGAGTTGAACAATCTCTTTATATATTCTGGATACTAGACCTTTATCTGATATGTCATTTCCAAATATTATCTCCCATTGTGTAGGCTGTCTTTCTACTTTCTTGATGAAGTTCTTTGATGCACAAAAGTGTTTAATTTTGAGGAGCTCGCATTTATCTCTTTCTTTCTTCAGTGCTCTTGCTTTAGGTTTAAGGTCCATAAAACCACCTCCTGTTGTAAGATTCATAAGATATCTCCCTACATTTTCCTCTAACTGTTTTATGGTCTTAGACCTAATGTTTAGATCTTTGATCCATTTTGAGTTAACTTTTGTATAAGGTGTGAGATGCGGGTCTTCTTTCAATCTTTTACATATGGATATCCAGTTCTCTAGGCACCATTTATTGAAGAGACTGTTCTGTCCCATGTGAGTTGGCTTGACTGCCTTATCAAAGATCAAATATCCATAGATGAGAGGGTCTATATCTGAGCACTCTATTCGATTCCATTGGTCGATATATCTATCTTTATGCCAATACCATGCTGTTTTGACCACTGTGGCTTCATAATATGCCTTAAAGTCCAGCATCGCGAGACCTCCAGCTTCGTTTTTTTTCCTCAAGATGTTTTTAGCAATTCGGGGCACCCTGCCCTTCCAGATAAATTTGCTTATTGGTTTTTCCATTTCTGAAAAATATGTTGTTGGGATTTTGATTGGTATTGCATTGAATCTGTAGATCAGTTTAGGTAGGATTGACATCTTAATTATATTTAGTCTTCCAATCCATGAACACGGTATGCCCTTCCATCTATTTAGGTCTTCTGTGATTTCTTTTAGCAGTTTTTTGTAGTTTTCTTTATATAGGTTTTTGTCTCTTTGGTTAAATTTATTCCTAGGTATTTTATTCTTTTAGTTGCGATTGTAAATGGGATTCGTTTCTTGATTTCCCCCTCAGTTTGTTCATTACTAGTGTATAGAAAAGCTACAGATTTTTAAATGTTGATCTTGTAGCCTGCTACTTTGCTGTACTCATTTATTAGCTCTAGTAGTTTTGTTGTGGATGTTTCTGGATTTTCGACGTATAGTATCATATCGTCTGCAAACAGTGATAGTTTTACTTCTTCCTTTCCAATTTTGATGCCTTGTATTTCTTTTTCTTGTCTAATTGCTCTGGCTAGAACCTCCAACACAATGTTGAATAATAGTGGTGATAGTGGACATCCTTGTCTTGTTCCTGATCTTAGGGGGAAAGTTTTCAATTTTTCCCCATTGAGGATGATATTAGCTGTGGGTTTTTCATATATTCCCTCTATCATTTTAAGGAAGTTCCCTTGTATTCCTATCTTTTGAAGTGTTTTCAACAGGAAAGGATGTTGAATCTTGTCAAATGCCTTCTCTGCATCAATTGAGATGATCATGTGATTTTTCTGCTTTGATTTGTTGATGTGGTGTATTACATTAATTGATTTTCTTATGTTGAACCATCCTTGCATACCTGGGATGAATCCTACTTGGTCATGATGTATAATTCTTTTAATGTGTTGTTGGATACGATTTGCTAGAATTTTATTGAGGATTTTTTCATCTATATTCATTAGAGAGATTGGTCTGTAGTTTTCTTTTTTTGTAATATCTTTGCCTGGTTTTGGTATGAGGGTGATGTTGCCTTCATAGAATGAATTAGGTAGTTTTCCCTCTGCTTCGATTTTTTTGAAGAGTTTGAGGAGAGTTGGTACTAATTCCTTCTGGAATGTTTGATAAAATTCACATGTGAAGCCGTCTGGTCCTGGAATTTTCTTTTTAGGGAGCTTTTGAATGACTAATTCAATCTCTTTACTTGTGATTGGTTTGTTGAGGTCATCTATTTCTTCTTGAGTCAAAGTTGGTTGTTCATGTCTTTCCAGGAACCCGTCCATTTCATCTAAATTGTTGTATTTATTAGTGTAAAGTTGTTCATAGTATCCTGTTATTACCTCCTTTATTTCTGTGAGGTCAGTAGTTATGTCTCCTCTTCCATTTCTGATCTTATTTATTTGCATCCTCTCTCTTCTTCTTTTTGTCAATCTTGCTAAGGGCCCATCAATCTTATTGATTTTCTCATAGAACCAACTTCTGGCCTTATTGATTTTCTCTATTGTTTTCATGTTTTTTATTTCATTTATTTCTGCTCTAATCTTTGTTATTTCTTTCCTTTTGCTTGCTTTGGGATTAGTTTGCTGTTCTTTCTCCAGTTCTTCCAAGTGGACAGTTAATTCCTGCATTTTTGCCTTTTCTTCTTTTCTGATAAAGACATTTAGAGCAATAAATTTCCCTCTTAGCACTGCCTTTGCTGCATCCCATAAGTTTTGATATGTTGTGTTTTCATTTTCATTCGCCTCTAGGTATTTACTAATTTCTCTTGCAATTTCTACTTTGACCCACTTGTTGTTTAAGAGTGTGTTGTTGAGCCTCCATGTATTTGTGAATTTTCTGGCACTGCCTATTATTGATTTCCAACTTCATTCCTTTATGATCCGAGAAAGTGTTGTGTATGATTTCAATCTTTTTAAATTTGTTAAGACTTGCTTTGTGACCCAGCATATGGTCTATCTTTGAGGACCAGCATATCTTTTGTAAACAATCTTCGGATCTTGCCACTCAAGAAAGCTGCACGTTTTAGGTTTACGTGCTAAAACAGTTTGAACAAGTTCCCTTGTCATCTTTTTCTTCTCTTTGTCTGACAGTGGGACATACCATTTCTGCAGTCGAAGCTTTCCCTGATGACTAAAAAGCAACATAAACTGCATTGTGGCCGTGGGCACGGCGTAGCTGGGCTGGCAGCAGCTGTGACGGCAGCTGAGGGGAAACCCTTGTAGCCACGCTGAGGAGCAGCAGCCATTTTGCCGTGGGGAGGGCTGGCTGTGACCTTTTGATTAGGTGGAGACGTGACTCCACCCATTTCAGGTGTGTCTTGATTAGTTTATTGGAATCTTTTAAAAGAAGAAACACTTTGGAGAGAGTCAGAAATGACAGAGCTGACAGAAACTTCAGAGCAGAGCCGACACAGATGTCAACACTTGGGGAACACAGACATGGAGGTTTGGAGGTACTTGGGGCCTAGCAGACATTGCCATGAGATGTTAAGCAAGACAGAACCTAGTGGGAGCCAAAGCAAGGCAAGAGATGAAAGCTAGCACTGGAGAAGCAAAGTGAGGAACCCCAGAGGAACAGACTGAAAGCAATGGAGCCCAGGAGCAAGGGACTGGCAGATGCAGCCACATGACTCCCCAGCTGACAGAGGTATTCCTGACATATTGACCTTCCTTGAATTAAGGTATCTATCACTAAATATTGGATATTTTTACAGGCTTATAAAACTGCAAACTTTAACTTACTAAATTCCCTTTTTAAAAGCTGTCCATTTCTGGTATATCACATTTTGGCAGTTTAAAAACTAATACAAATTCAATCATAGTCGTTATCATCTGTTAAATCCTAACCCTAATCTCTCAGTTACACCTCCCCTTTCTTGTCTGATCGTTCTCTCAGTCTTCAGGGATAGCTGGGCAATAACCATTTTTAGTTTTTCTTATTAGAAAAGGGAGTCAACTTTATTGGGCAGAGGAATGAAACTGGTTGATGTTCTTGGAAAGACTGGTACTGCTGGGTTTCAGAGTTTATCTGGTCTGGGACTATCTGGTGGCTTTGGTTTCTGAAAATACAAGCTTAAGTAAAACTTTAATAAAGTCTTACATAGAGCACAGGGTACTCTTAAGAGTTTGCAGGTATACTGTTGGGGCTTGGCATACTGTAGTGGTTCCACAGGAGGTTAAGTATAGTGTTCTCGTATGATCCTGCAATCCAATTATTAGATATATCCTTGGATGAACTGAAGGCAGGAATGTGAATAGAGATTTGCACACTGGTGTTTATGACAGCATTATTTATGATTGCAGGTGGATGGAGATAGCCTCAGGGTGAATCGACTCATGATTGGAAAGTGTGAACTCTGAGTGGCTGCAGAAATAAATGAATAAATTGTGAGGCACACAACTAGGGGAATGAACACTGAGGACATTAAAATGAGTGAAATAAGCTAGAAATGAAAGGACAAATATTGTATGGTCTCACTAAACTAACTTCAATGAGCAACTGACAATATATTTTGAGTAAAGTAGATTTCTAATGTGTTTGGAAATAGAGAATTGGGTATACTCCAATTCTGTTCTTCTTTTACAATATCATTTTAAGTAGTCCAAGTCTCATAATTCTATATGATTTTGAGTTACCTTTTACATTTTTAAATGGCTTTTGGGATTTTATAGGTGTTACAGTGTATCTCTAAATCATTTGGGGGAGTATTGACACCTGAACTGTGAAAATTCCATGAAATGAGATATATTTTCATTTATTTAGGTCCTCTTTAATTTTTTGCATCCAAATTTTATAGATAACAGTATACAAATGCATACTTTGGTTAAATGCATTCCTACAAATTTTAATCTTTTTGATGCCACTGTGAATTTTTCCCCTTAATTGCTATTTTTTTATTCTTCAAATTATGAGGAATGCAAAATTATGCATTAATACAACTGATTTATGCAAGTTAAACTTGTACTCTGCAACTTCATTGCTTTCATTTATCAACTTTGTTAGGGTATTTGTATGTGTATGCATTCTATAGGATTCTTCCTATATAAGATCATGTCATAAGAGATAATTTTACTTACTCATTTTCAATTTGCATTCATTTCCTTTCTTTTTAGAGACAAATTTCTTCATCAAGAATATTGAGTACAATGTTTAATGGCAGAAAATGAAAGCCAGCAATCTTATCTCTTTCTGAGCATAGGAAGAAAGCTTTCAGACTTTCTCCATTGTCTATGATGCTAGCTGTAGATTTTCATGAATCTTCTTTATTAAGTTAAGAAGTTTCTGTCAATTCCTAGTGCATTTGTTTTTATCATGAAGAAGGTTGGGCTTCAATTTTTTCCCTGTATCATTAGATTATCTTACCTTTTAAATCTATTAATATGGAGTATTATATTGGTTGATTTCTATACATTAACACATTCCTTGCATTCTTCAGCTAAGTCACACTTCATCATAATATGTATTTCTGCTAATATTCTGCTAGATTTGGTTTATTAGTATTTTGTAGAGGATTTTAAAAACCTATATTCATTATGGGTAAGAACTATCTTGATGCCTTTGCATGGTATTCATAAAAGCAATTGCTGGACTCAGAATTAGGAAATATTCACTTATCTTCTCATTCTTAGAAGCATATGAGAAGAATTGGTGCTAAATCTTTAAATATTTCATATATTTCAACAGCAAAGTCATCTTGCCCTCCAATTTTTTTTGTTTGGAGGTTTTCAATTTCTTGTTAACTCTTTTTGCTTGGGATACTTATGTTAAGATTATCTATTTCTTCCTGAGTCAGTGTTTGTATTTTGTATGTTTCTAGGAGTGTTTCCATTTCAGCTCACTTATCAAATTTGTGATGATCAGTTTTTCATAGTCATATGATACTTTAATGTCTATGGTCAGTAGTAATGTCCATGATTTCATTTTTGACTTTGGTTATTAATGTTTTCTTTTTTTCTTTGTCAGTATAGCTAAAGGTTTGGAAATTGTATAGATCTTTTTACAATTTTGGGCTTTGTGATTTTGCCTATTGTTCTCTCCCTTACCCAATACATCCATCTGTGTCCACTCTGATCCTTATTATTTCCTTCCTTCTCATAATTTAGGATTTAGTTTGCTCTTCTTTTTATAGTTATTTAATATATAGAGTTAAGTTTTAAGTTGCAAGATTCAAGCTTTATCCTCTTTATAAGAGTAGGTGTTTCCACGTATAAATTTCTCTCTGAGCACTCCTATCATTTCATTCCATGTTTTGTGATGTTATATTATGATTTTATTCATCTCAAAGTATTTTCTGATTTCCCTTGTGATTTACTTTTGGCCCACTGGTTGGTTAGAAATATTTTGGTTATTTTCCACATATATGTGGATTTCTCAGCTTTCCTCCTGCTATTGATTTTTACTCTCATTACATTATCATTGGAGAAGATATTTTGTCTGACTTTAACCTTTTTAAAAGTTTTGTATTTGATTAATGACCAGACTTATAGCCTCTTCTGGAGAATATTCCATGTGCACATGAAAAGAATCCATATTCTGCTGCTTTTCTGGGGAGTGTTCTGTAAATATATGCTAATGTGTTTTCAATCCCATTGCCACAGGATATGTGATGTAAATGGGAGATACCTCCCTCTAAATTGCATTAGTGAATTTCCCATGCAGTCTCTTTTTCTTGGCATGCCTTGCAGCATCCAGCATGGACTTTTTTTCAGATACTGGTTTAGGTATCAGTAATTTAGAAGCCTTCATTGAATATTCAGGTCTATGTTGGTATCTGGCAAAGCTCACCAATACCTCTTTTTATATTGAAGTATTTACTACTAATAATACACTTTTATTACCTGTCTCTTCTCCCAGACAGTGAACTCCAAGTGGTCAGGTATCAGGTCACAATCCTGCTCCTGTGGGTATGAACCACTTGAAAAATATGAACTTTTAAGATGTTATTAGTAAGGTGTGACCAAACTGAATGAATGGACCCTAATACAATATGACTAAAGTCCTTAAAAGCAAAGGAAGTTGGACACAGGAGGAGAAGCCATGGAAGCATTTATAAGCTGGATATTAATGGACCCCAGAAGAAAAAGAAAACCCTATGGAGATTGCCATGTGACACAAACTCCAGGGGAATGCCTAGATTGCTAGGCAGCTAGAATATAACAATCCTAGGATGAAGAAAGTTTTCTAATTTCAAAACCATGCACCAATACAATTACATTGTCTAATCCATCCCATTCTATGGTATTTGTTTTAGAAGCTAAGATGCTAAAACACCTGAGATACATACATTATAAGTGGTACTTGAATTTATTCTGGGTCTCTACAAGTATCAAGACCATTTGGCATCAGGGATCATTATATCCCATGCTAACCTCTAGCCCAGTGAACCTTAAAATCCGTCTTACCTCTGGAAGCCTGACTATTTTGCATACATCTAAACTAATTACTGTGGGTTCCAGAATGGCATATTGAATGTTTCTAAGCTAGAGTTATGATCAGACCCTACAGAAACAATTGTTCCTGCAGAGAGAGGTCTTACTGATTTAAAAAAAGTAGGCTCCCATCAGGAAAGAGTTCTACCAGGGTATATAATAAGTATTGCACTGTATCTGAAGCTATGACACCAGACTGTTTGGCGAATTTCTCAAAACTTCCAGGAAATCCTAGTAAGTCTTGCAGATCAATTCCATATATTTTGCTTAATATTTTAAACCTTTGTCATGACCTTTGACTTATCAAAGTTTTGCCCTTTCTCTCACATTAAGGAGATGGTTTGAAAGTATTTCACAAATGTTATAACTAACTTTTGAAATAGATCATTTTGACCATTAAAAGTGGAAGCATTTCTAGACTGGCAGGTATTGTTTATCTCATCTCTCCTATAAGTGTTAAGGCATTACTTTTCATGTTAGCTATGATTTTCATCTATAAATTCATGTCTGATTTCATAATTTCCTACAATATCAGTGATTGCATATTATTTTAAATATATTATAACTATATCTTAAATTACTCCATGTCATCAATCTGATCCATTGTTTTAGAATTTAAACATGTTCTAGTATCTGCAATCCAGAAATTTTAGTAAAAACTTGAAACACATTTGAGGGTCACCAAGGCATTAGAGTGAGCTGTTCCAGGGCTCTAGTCCACACAAAGAAGTTTTATACAAAAACCAGCTGGCAGAATCATTTTTCTGAAAGCCCCAGGAAAGACTTAAAAAGTTACACCTATAGGAAAGTATGTGTGCTGTTTTGAAGCTACTATGTACCCCAGAAAAGCCATGTCCTTTAATCTTCATTCATTATTGCTAGGTGGGATTTTTTAAATTGTTTCCATAGAGATATGACCCACCTAATCTTTGGTGGTAACTTTATATATACGTATATGTATTTTTTTTCTTGACAAATCTTCATACACATACAGCCCATACATGATGTACAATCAGTGGCTCACAATATTATAACATAACTGTGTATTCATCACCATAATCATTATTTAGAACATTTGCATTATTCCAAAAATGATGTATCAAGTATCAAGACCATTTGGCATCAGGGATCATTATATCCAATGCTAACCTCTAGCCCAGTGAACCTTAAAATCTGTCTTGCCTCTGGAAGCCTGGCTATTTTGCATACATCTAAACTAATTACTGTGGGTTCCAGAATGGCATATTGAATGTTTCTAAGCTAGAGTTATGATCAGACCTTACAGAAACAATTGTTCCTGCAGAGAGAGGTCTTTCTGATTTAAAATACCAGGCTCCCATCAGGAAAGAGTTCTACCAGGGTATATAATAAGTATTGCACTGTTTCTAAAGCTATGGCACCAGACTGTTTGGGGCATTTCTTTTGGGGTCCAAAAGAAATAAGAAAAATTCATACATCCCCTACCTCTAACCCGTTCCTCTAATTGACCACTAGTATTTTCATCTGCTCAATTTGTTTTACCCCTTATCCCCTCTTATTTATTTATTTCTATCCATATGTTTTTATTTATCTGTCCATACTCTGGATAAAAGGAACATCAGACATGAGGTTTTCTCAATCATATAGTCACATTGTAAAACTTGTATATTTATAAGATTGTCCTCAAGAATCAAGGCTACTGGAATATAGCTCCACAATTTCAGGTACTTCCCTCCAGCCACTCCAATGCACCATAAACCAAAAAGGGATATCTATATAATGTGTAAGAATAACCTCCAGGACAATCTTTTGACTCTGTTTGGAATCTCTCAGCCACTGAAACTTTATTTTGTCTTATTTTCTCTTCATGATTTTGGTCAAGAAGGCTTTCTCAATCCCATGATGCTGGGCCCTGTTTCATCCTGGGAGTTCTGTCTGTGGGTGGTAACTTTTGATTAGATGGTTTCCATGGAAATGTGTCTCCTCTAACTCAATGTGGGGTTGTTTACTGAAGCTCTTTAAGAGGAAACCATTTTGGGAAGAACTTCAAAGCCAGAAGAGCCCCCAAAGCCAGAGACTTTTGGAGATGCATAAAGAAAACATACCCAGGGAAGAAGTTTGAAAAGCCTGGAAAGAAAGCTAGCAGGTGTCACCATGTGACTTCCCCACTGAGAGAGAAAGCCTGAACATCATCAGCCTTCTAGAGCCAAGTTATCTTTCCCAAGATGCCTTAGTTTGGACATTTTTATAACCTTCCCTTAATTTGTACATTTCCACTGTGTTAGAACTGTAAATTTGAAGCAATAAATTCCTTTCTTAAAAAGCCACTTCTTTTTGTATGTTGCACTCTGGCAGCTTTTACAAGCTAAAACAAGCATGCAAGGAAAGACAACTTCAAAATAGTAAGATGTCATGGTGCCTTGCCTGGCCCCTCCCCAAGCCCATCACTGGCTTAGAAAGTAGCCTACCAGTGTTCCCAGTAGTGGCCCCTTTCCCCATTTCCAGAAGGAACAGAGTAGCCACTGTGCATTTACTGAGAACATGTGTGTGAGTTAATCTGTTGAGTGACAACCTGAAAAAACTAACACAGACACACTTCTCAAAGGTTTGTAGTCTCAGAAGTTGTGCTGCATGCAATGGCATCTCACAGAAATCTCCAAGAGGAGCCTGTGGAATAGCAGTCATATTGCAGGTGGGGCAAAGATTTGCTGGCTGTGGGACATAGATTATAGTGCCTGGTATGTAAGGAATCCTTATTACCTAGGGACAGGGAAAATTCAAATATGGTAAACAGAAATCCCGGGACCATGCAAAGAACCTGAGAAAAAGGCACTTGTGCAGAAAAGACCTGGAAAGACCCTATGCTTGTGCTTCAGGCTCTTGTGCAAAATTATTTTTAAAAAGCTAAGCTATAAGGAGGGCATATGTCAAGATCAATCTGCAAAAATTTAGAAAGATGACTTTTTAATCTTTCTTTTTCTCTTTCATAACAGTAATTGGATAAAGGCTTGGGGAATATGCAACTTCATAGATAGTATATTAAACTATCAAACTACCCTAGGTTGTAACAAAAGATTATAAAACATACAAAAAATAGGAAACTATCAAACTACCCTAGGTTGTAACAAAAGATTATAAAACATACAAAAAATAGGAAGTGATGGTCCAATCAAAGGAAAAAAAATTAAAGCATTAGAAACCATCAAGAGGAGGGCCATAAGTATTATACAGCAAATAAAAGTATTTAAATGTTCTCACAGAGCTGAAAGAGAATGTGGACAAAGAAATAGAGGAAATAAAGAAAATGATGGATGAACATAAGAAAATGTCAAGATATAGAAGTTATGAAAAGTGATTAAAGCAAGAGTTTAATACTCAAAAACCAAAATATAAAACCCCCAAGATAAGTTCAACAACAGAGTGGTGCTGGCAGGAAAATGAATCAATGAACATGAAGATAGGAAAATTGAATGTACTCAGTCTGAGGTACAGAAAGAAAAAGAGTAATAAAGAAAAGTGAAGAGAGCCTGAGAGACCTGTGTTTAACCATCAAGCAAGCCAGTATATACATTGTAGGAATCCCAAAAGGAGAAAAAAGGAAGAGATGGGCAGAAAGAATATTCAAAGAAATAATGGCTTTCAACTTGATATGTTTAACAAAAGTAATATCTATATGTACATACGCATATATACATACATACACAGGCAAGCACTGTCCTCAATAAACTCCTAAAAGAATAAACTCAAACCCACAGCAAGGCATAATGATAATCAGTCACATGCCAAAGATAATGAAAGAATTCTGAAAGCTACAGAAGAGAGGAAACATGCCACATGCAAAGGAGCCTCAATAAGGCTAAGTGCTGTTTTCTCACAGAACTTCTAAGGATGTAGGAAGGGATACTTAAAGTGGTGAATGCAAAATATTGCCAACTCAGAATTGTATATCTTGTAAAGCTGTCTTTTAAAAATGAGGAAGAGATTGTAGCAAGATGATGGAATAGGGAGTTCAGGATTCATTCCTCCCACCATAACAGTTATTTAATAGGCAGAAACTATCTAAAACAAGTATTTTGAGACTCTGGAGGCCTATAGATAAAATTTCAGCATCCAGCCAAGAGCAGAAAGAAAAGGCTGGTAAATTACAATAAAACCTACTGTCTTTGGTGGTTCACCAACTCTTGTAGCAAGTGCTGGGAATTCAGTTCTGGACTACTTCACTTGTGAATGAAAGGCTCATGAAATGGGCACAGCTGTTCACTGACCATGGCTTTTGATTAATAATTTTGGGTAGCAGGGATCTGGCCTTGAGGATAGCCATTGTCCCAACCCATCCCAGACAAATATGGCAGGAAGGGAGACTTAAAGATGCAATGCTTCTTCAGGGCTGTTGGGGAAAAGCTGAAAGGCTACATTTGCTGTGCAGGTCAAGGAGGCTCATATTCGGTGAAATGTGGAGGAGGCTAATGGTGCCATTCCTAATGCACTCCCCAGGGTACTTTTGAACCTGTCTTGCTTCTCTCTATGGGTCCCTGACCTGTTTTTCTGGGAAAGACTGACTAGGAAAACATCTCTGGCATGCCCCCTCTCTTATCCAAGATTAACCTCCAGGAAAAGTGGCTTGAGATAATGAAAAGAATTTAAGAAACTATATCAGTGGACATCCTTGGGACAAAGGCTTTCCTTCTTTAAAAACATGGGAGAGGGAAGTCTCTTTTCTAGAGAATAGAGGGAGCAATCAAACTCCTGGAAACAGGCATTCTAAAACAACTAAAAAGTGAAGCCCAGGAAAAGACATAAACTCAGAGAAGCCAGGGCAGACACTGCACACCACATTGTGATATTAATTATGATGCTCAAGAATATCTCGTCTTATTAGTCACTTGTTACAAAACCAAGAAAAAGACATCTCAGGGAATAAATCCTAGAATTAACATTTTAAAATATTAAATGTATACAGCTTGCATCAAGAGTACAAGACAAGAAAGAAAGGACAATTGATGGCCCCTTCACAGAAAGAGGATAAAAATCCAGAAAACATCAATGCATAAAATCGTAATGTGGACATGCCAAACAAGTCTTATAAAACATGATCATAATAATGTTAAAGGAGATGAAGGGAAAGGCAGAGAATGAACTAAAGGATATCTGGGGGGAAATGAATGAGCCATATAAGAACCTTAGTAAAGATATAGAAATTTTAAAGAGGAATCAAACAGAAGTACTGGCGTTGAAGACCACAGTAGCTGGAATGAAGAATTATAAGGAAGGTTTCAGTAGCAGATTGGAGGTGGCAGAAGAAAGAATAGGATTGCTCAAAGAGAAGATACTTGAAATGTATCAGGCTGAGAAGAAGAAAGAGTGAAGTATATAAAAAAAGAAACCTTAGGAAACCTCTGGGACACCATCAAGAGTACCAATATACACATTATGGATTCTGAGAAGGAGAAAGGCAAAAAAGAGGCTGAAGGAACAGTCAAATAAATGACAGAGAACTTCCTCTGCCTACCAAAAGACATGAAAATGCCCATCCAACCAGGGAACACCAAACATGATAAACATGGAGAAAAATATATCTGGTCTTATATTGATGACATTATCGAATGCAAAGGACAAGAAGAGAATTTTGAAATCTGCAAGAGAAATGTAGATGTCATGTACAAGGGCATTATAATTAGATGGAGTACTCATCTGCTCTCACAAACTATGGAGGCAAGAAGGCAGTGGGTTGAAATATTCAAAAGTTCTGATAGAAAGCAACTGCCAACCAATAATTTGATATCTGGTGAGACTTTCAAAAATGAGGGAGAAATTAATACATTTCAAAATAAAGCTGAGGGAGTTCATCCACAATAGACCTCCCCAACAAGCAGTGTTTAAAGGGATTTCTTACTGAAAGGAGAAAACACTAAACAGTGGTTCAAAACAGCATAAAGAAAGACCACCAGCAAAGATTACTGTAGCGTATTGTTTGGTATGTAAATCTACTTCCAACAGGTGCTAAAATCCAGTTGAATAAAAAGGAATGACACATCTTTGTATATGGACATGCAATGTATGAAGATGTAATTGGTAACAAATACCTAAAAAGGTAGAGAGACAGATAAAGGAAAATTAAATAAGTATGTTATTGAGATTAAGTTGGTCTCAAAACAAATATGTTTATTTTTTACTTCCAATGTTAAAGCTTAACTTCAAGATAGCCATAATGAAAATAGATTAAAAATAGACCATATAGAAAAGAGAAGTCACTTAATATGGTACAGCACAAAAAATCAAATAAATACAAATGTAGACATTAATGGATGAATTGAGGGGTGAAAAAAGTATCTTGACTTACAGAGGCTAAATAGCAAAATTGAAGAAGAAAGTCCTGCATTAACAGTAGTGACTTTTAATGTGAATGTGTTAAATTCTCCAATCAAAAGGCAGAAAGTGGTACACTTCATCAAAAAGCATGCCTGAACTATATGCTGTCTGTGAGAAGCTAATCTTCAAATAAGTTGAAAGGGAAAGAATAGAAAAATATACAATGCAACTCATAGCCAAAAGAGAGCTGAGGTAGATATACTAATTGCAGGTATAACAAACTTCCAGGCAAAAACAGTTACAAGGGGCAAAGATGTTCATAATATAGTGACAAAGGGGGCAATTCAGCATGAAGACATAATAATTATAAGCATATGTACACTAGTAGCAGATCTCCTAAATACATGAAACCAATAGTGTACTGGTTTGAAAAAATGCATGTGCCCTAGAAAAGCCGTATTTTAATCCTAATATCATTTTGCAAAGGCAGCCATTTTTTATAATCCCTATTCAGTGTTGTATGTTTGGAACTGTAATTGGATCATCTCCTTGGAGATGTGATTTAATCGAGTGGTTGTTAAACTGAATTAGGTTGAGGTGCATCTTTGCCCATTTGGGTGGGTCTTGATTAGTTCCTGGAGTCCTATAAAAGAGGAAACATTTTGGAGAATGAGAGATTTAAAGAGAGCAGAGAAGAATGGCATAGTCACAAGAAGCAGAGAGCCCACAAGCCAGTGACCTTTGGAGATGAAGAAAGAAAGCACCTCCTGGGGAATGTCATTAAACAGGAAATCAGAAGGGAAAGCTACCAGATGACACCTTACTCACCATGTGCCCTTCCAGCTGAGAGAAAGAGAAACTGTGACTGCATTTGCCATGTGCCTTCTCACTTGAAAGAGAAACCCTGAGTTTTATTGGCCTTCTTGAACAAAGGTATCTTTCCCTGGATGCCTTTGATTTGTACATTTCTATAGACTTGTAATTGGGACATTTTCTTGGCCTTCGAACTGAAGACTAGCAACTTATTAAATTTCCCTTTTTAAAAGCCATTCAATTTCTGGTATATTGCATTCCAGCAGTTAGCAAACTAGGAGAACAGATAGTGTCATATTTGAAGGGAGAAATTGATAATTCTACAATAATAGTCGGAGACTTTTATTTTCTTCACCTCTAACATTTTTATTTAAGTTGAAGTTTAACGTGTGTTAGTTTGCAAGCTGCCCGAATGCAATACTCCAGAACTGGAACAGCTTTTATAAAAGGGAATTTAATAAGTTGTAGATTTACAGTTCTAAGGAAGTGAAAGTGCCCAAATTAAGGCACCAACAATGGGTTAACTTCTCTCAAGAAAGGCTAATGTGTCAGGAACACTTTGGTCAGTGGGATAGTCATGTGGTTGGCATCTGCTTGTCCCTTATTCCTAGGCTCTGTTGCTTTCAGCTTCTGTTCCTGAGGTTGTTCCTTACTTTACTTCTCCAGAGCTGGTTTTCACATCTTGGCTTCCCTTGGCTCTCTCCAGGTTCTGGCTTGCTTAATATCTCACAGTGAAGTCTGGTAGCCCCCAAGCATCTCCAAACATCTGTGTATCTGTTCTCCAAGTGCTGGGATCTGTATCAGCTCTGCTCTGAATGTTCTGTTGGCCCAGAGACTTCTGTAGTTTTTCTAGACTCTCCCCTTTCTGTTACTTCTGACTCTCTTGAAAATGTTTCCTAATTAAAAGGATTCCAATAAACTCAATAATAACCACCTGGAATGGGCAGAGTCACATCCACATGTAATGAAAAGTTAATACCCACAATTGGGATTGTCCCATCCCCATGGAGACAATCTAATCAAAATATTCCAACCAGCATTATTAAATTGGGATTAAAAGAAAAGGCTGCTCCCACAAGATTGGGTCAGGATCAAAACATGGCTTTTCTTGGGTATGTAATAATGCTTTCAAATAGGCACGCTTGAATACAGTAAAGTACAGAAATCTTAGGTGTAAAATAGTTAATTTGTGCATGTCCATGAAGACTCTCTTTTTTTTTTTTTTATTAACGGAAAGAAAAAAAAGAAATTAACACAACATTTAGAAATCATACCATTCTACATATGCACTCAGTAATTCTTAACATCATCACATAGATGCATGATCATTGTTTCTTAGTACATTTGCATCAGTTTAGAGGAACTAGCAACACAACAGAAAAACTATAAAATGTTAATATAAAGAGAAGAAATAAAAGTAGTAGTAATAGTAAAAAACAACAACAAACAAACCAACAAGCAATCAAAAACAAAAAAAACCCTATAGCTCAGATGCAGCTTCATTCAGTATTTTAACATGATTACTTTACAATTAGGTATTATTGTGCTGTCCATTTTTGAGTTTTTGTATCTAGTCCTGTTGCACAATCTGTATCCCTTCAGCTTCAATTACCCATTGTCTTACCCTGTTTCTAACTCCTGCTGAACTCTGTTACCAATGACATATTTCAAGTTTATTCTCGAATGTCCGTTCACAACAGTGGGACCATACAGTATTTGTCCTTTAGTTTTTGGCTGGATTCACTCAGCATAATATTCTCTAGGTCCATCCATGTTATTACATGGTTCACAAGTTTATCTTGTCTTAAAGCTGCATAATATTCCATCGTATGTATATACCACAGTTTGTTTAGCCACTCTTCTGTTGATGGAGATTTTGGCTGTTTCCATCTCTTTGCAATTGTAAATAACGCTGCTATAAACATTGGTGTGCAAATGTCCGTTTGTGTCTTTGCCCTTAAGTCCTTTGAGTAGATACCTAGCAATGGTATTGCTGGGTCGTATGGCAATTCTATATTCAGCTTTTTGAGGAACCGCCAAACTGCCTTCCACAGTGGTTGCACCCTTTGACATTCCCACCAACAGTGAATAAGTGTGCCTCTTTCTCCGCATCCTCTCCAGCACTTGTCATTTTCTGTTTTGTTGATAATGGCCATTCTGGTGGGTGTGAGATGATATCTCATTGTGGTTTTGATTTGCATTTCTCTAATGGCCAGGGACATTGAGCATCTCTTCATGTGCCTCTTGGCCATCCGTATTTCTTCTTCTGGTAGGTGTCTGTTTAAGTCTTTTTCCCATTTTGTAATTGGGTTGGCTGTCTTTTTGTTGTTGAGTTGAATAATCTCTTTATAAATTCTGGATACTAGACCCTTATCTGATATGTCATTTCCAAATATTGTCTCCCATTGTGTAGGCTGTCTTTCTACTTTCTTGATGAAGTTCTCTGATGCACAAAAGTGTTTAATTTTGAGAAGCTCCCATTTATTTATTTCCTTCTTCAGTGTTCTTGCTTTAGGTTTAAGGTCCATAAAACCACCTCCAGTTGTAAGATCCATAAGATATCTCCCAACATTTTCCTCTAACTGTTTTATGGTCTTAGACCTAATGTTTAGATCTTTGATCCATTTTGAGTTAACTTTTGTATAGGGTGTGAGAGATGGGTCTTCTTTCATTCTTTTGCATATGGATATCCAGTTCTCTAGGCACCATTTATTGAAGAGACTGTTCTGTCCCAGGTGAGTTGGCTTGACTGCCTTATCAAAGATCAAATGTCCATAGATGAGAGGGTCTATATCTGAGCACTCTATTCGATTCCATTGGTCGACATATCTATCTTTATGCCAATACCATGCTGTTTTGACCACTGTGGCTTCATAATATGCCTTAAAGTCAGGCAGCGCGAGACCTCCAGCTTCGTTTTTTTTCCTCAAGATGTTTTTAGCAATTCGGGGTACCCTGCCCTTCCAGATAAATTTGCTTATTGGTTTTTCTATTTCTGAAAAATATGTCGTTGGGATTTTGATTGGTATTGCATTGAATCTGTAAATCAATTTAGGTAGGATTGACATCTTAACTATATTTAGTCTTCCAATCCATGAACACGGTACGCCCTTCCATCTATTTAGGTCTTCTGTGATTTCTTTTAACAGTTTTTTGTAGTTTTCTTTATATAGGTTTTTTGTCTCTTTGGTTAAATTTATTCCTAGGTATTTTATTCTTTTAGTTGCGATTGTAAATGGGATTCGTTTCTTGATTTCTACCTCAGCTTGTTCATTACTAGTGTATAGAAAAGCTACAGATTTTTGAATGTTGATCTTGTAGCCTGCTACTTTGCTGTACTCATTTATTAGCTCTAGTAATTTTGTTGTGGATTTTTCTGGGTTTTCTACATATAGTATCATATCGTCTGCAAACAGTGATAGTTTTACTTCTTCCTTTCCAATTTTGATGCCTTGTATTTCTTTTTCTTGTCTAATTGCTCTGGCTAGAACCTCCAACACAATGTTGAATAATAGTGGTGATAGTGGACATCCTTGTCTTGTTCCTGATCTTAGGGGGAAAGTTTTCAATTTTTCCCCATTGAGGATGATATTAGCTGTGGGTTTTTCATATATTCCCTCTATCATTTTAAGGAAGTTCCCTTGTATTCCTATCTTTTGAAGTGTTTTCAGCAGGAAAGGATGTTGAATCTTGTCAAATGCCTTCTCTGCATCAATTGAGATGATCATGTGATTTTTCTGCTTTGATTTGTTGATATGGTGTATTACATTAATTGATTTTCTTATGTTGAACCATCCTTGCATACCTGGGATGAATCCTACTTGGTCATGATGTATAATTCTTTTAATGTGTTGTTGGATACGATTTGCTAGAATTTTATTGAGGATTTTTGCATCTGTATTCATTAGAGAGATTGGTCTGTAGTTTTCTTTTTTTGTAATATCTTTGCCTGGTTTTGGTATGAGGGTGATGTTGGCTTCATAGAATGAATTAGGTAGTTTTCCCTCCACTTCGATTATGTTGAAGAGTTTGAGGAGAGTAGGTACTAATTCTTTCTGGAATGTTTGATAGAATTCACATGTGAAGCCGTCTGGTCCTGGACTTTTCTTTTTAGGGAGGTTTTGAATAACTAATTCAATCTCTTTACTTGTGATTGGTTTGTTGAGGTCGTCTATTTCTTCTTGAGTCAAAGTTGGTTGTTCCTGTCTTTCCAGGAACCTGTCCATTTCTTCTAAATTGTTGTATTTATTAGCGTAAAGTTGTTCATAGTATCCTGTTATTACCTCCTTTATTTCTGTGAGGTCAGTAGTTATGTCTCCTCTTTCATTTCTAATCTTATTTATTTGCATCCTCTCTCTTCTTCTTTTTGTCAATCTTGCTAAGGGCCCATCAATCTTGTTGATTTTCTCATAGAACCAACTTCTGGTCTTATTGATTTTCTCTATTGTTTTCATGTTTTCAATTTCATTTATTTCTGCTCTAATCTTTGTTATTTCTTTCCTTTTGCTTGCTTTGGGATTAGTTTGCTGTTCTTTCTCCAGTTCTTCCAAGTGGACAGTTAATTCCTGCATTTTTGCCTTTTCTTCTTTTCTGATAAAGGCATTTAGGGCAATAAATTTCCCTCTTAGCACTGCCTTTGCTGCGTCCCATAAGTTTTGATATGTTGTGTCTTCATTTTCATTTGCCTCTAGGTATTTACTAATTTCTCTTGCAATTTCTTCTTTGACCCACTTGTTGTTTAAGAGTGTGTTGTTGAGCCTCCAAGTATTTATGAATTTTCTGGCACTCCGCCTATTATTAATTTCCAACTTCATTCCTTTATGATCCGAGAAAGTGTTGTGTATGATTTCAAACTTTTTAAATTTGTTAAGACTTGCTTTGTGACCCAGCATATGGTCTATCTTTGAGAATGATCCATGAGCACTTGAAAAAAAGGTGTATCCTGCTGTTGTGGGATGTAATGTCCTATAAATGTCTGTTAAGTCAAGTTCATTTATAGTAATATTCAGGTTCTCTATTTCTTTATTGATCCTCTGTGTAGATGTTCTGTCCATTGATGAGAGTGGTGAATTGAAGTCTCCAACTATTATGGTATATGTGTCTATTTCCCTTTTCAGTGTTTGCAGTGTATTCCTCACGTATTTTGGGGCATTCTGGTTCGGTGCGTAAATATTTATGATTGTTATGTCTTCTTGTTTAATTGTTCCTTTTATTAGTATATAGTGTCCTTCTTTGTCTCTTTTAACTGTTTTACATTTGAAGTCTAATTTGTTGGATATTAGTATAGCCACTCCTGCTCTTTTCTGGTTGTTGTTTGCATGAAATATCTTTTCCCAACCTTTCACTTTCAACCTATATTTATCTTTGGGTCTAAGATGTGTTTCCTGTAGACAGCATATAGAAGGATCCTGTTTTTTAATCCATTCTGCCAGTCTATGTCTTTTAATTGGGGAATTCAGTCCATTGACATTTAGAGTTATTACTGTTTGGATAATATTTTCCTCTACCATTTTGCCTTTTGTATTATATATATCATATCTGTCTTTCCTTCTTTCTACACTTTTCTCCATGTCTCTCTCTTCTGTCTTTTTGTATCTGACTCTAGTGCTTCCTTTAGTATTTCTTGCAAAGCTGGTCTCTTGGTCACAAATTCTCTTAGTGACTTTTTGTCTGAGAATGTTTTAAATTCTCCCTCATTTTTGAAGGACAATTTTGCTGGATATAGGAGTCTTGGCTGGCAGTTTTTCTCTTTTAGTAACTTAAATATATCATCCCACTGTCTTCTAGCTTCCATGGTTTCTGCTGAGAAATCTACACATAGTCTTATTGGGTTTCCCTTGTATGTGACGGATTGTTTTTCTCTCGCTGCCTTCAAGATCCTCTCTTTCTCTGTGACCTCTGACATTCTAACTAGTAAGTGTCTTGGGGAACGCCTATTTGTGTCTAATCTCTTTGGGGTGCGCTGCACTTCTTGGATCTGTAATTTTAGGTCTTTCATAAGAGTTGGGAAATTTTCAGTGATAATTTCTTCCATTAGTTTTTCTCCTCCTTTTCCCTTCTCTTCTCCTTCTGGGATACCCACTACACGTATATTTGTACGGTTCACATTGTCCTTGAGTTCCCTGATACCTTGTTCAAATTTTTCCATTCTTTTCCGGATAGTTTCTGTTTCTTTTTGGAGTTCAGATGTTTCATCCTCCAAATCACTAATTCTATCTTCTGTTTCTTTAAATCTGTCATTGTAGGTATCCATTGTTTTTTCCATCTTTTCTACTTTATCTTTCACTTCCATAAGTTCTGTGATTTGTTTTTTCAGTTTTTCTATTTCTTCTTTATGTTCAGCCCATGTCTTCTTCATGTCCTCCCTCAATTTATCGATTTCGTTTTTGAAGAGGTTTTCCATTTCTGTTCGTATATTCAGCATTAGTTGTTTCAGCTCCTGTATCTCATTTGAACTATTGGTTTCTTCGTTTGACTGGGCCATATGTTCAATTTTCTGAGCGTGATCCGTTATCTTCTGCTGGCGTCTGGGCATTTAGTCAGATTTCCCCGGGTGTTCGACCCCACAGGTTGAAAGATTTTTCTGCGCAGTCTCTTGGTTCTGTTCTTCCTATCCTGCCCAGTAGGTGGCACACGTGGCACACGCCTGTCTGTGGGTTCCTCCAGCGAAAGTTGCTGTGGGTCCCTCAACTCTGGAAAACTCTCGCCGTAGGGGAGGTTCGGCAACCGAAGCGTCTTGGAAGAATGCCAGCCGGCCCGGGGTTCCAAACGCGGGGAGGGTCGCCGGCTGTCGCAGCACAGGAGAGCGTCCGGCCAAATTAGCTAGTCGGCCCGGGGCACCAAGCGTGGCGGGAGGGCGCCAGCTGTCGCAGCCCGGGAGAGTGCACTGCTCCCAGCCGACGGGGGAGTCACGTGTTTGGAAGGGATCCCCCGGTCACTGTTCTCCGCAGTCTGGGGATTTCCGACCCAACTATCTCAGTTGTTCCGGGGGGCCTCGTGTGGTGGGGGCACCAGCCGCCGCGGCCTAAGGGGACCGCCTGTCCAATTCTACCAGCTGGCCTGGGAAGGTGGAAGGGAGGGACTCCGGTCGCTTGCTGTCCCACCCAGGAAAGCCCGTGCCCCTTGGTGATCTCACCGGAGCTGGTTCTCCGAGGTAGTCAGCCGTTCCAGGATGGGGTACGCTGTCCCTTTGATCTCCCTCGTGGCTCCGGGAGCTGCTCTATATTATCTCCACTCCCCCAGTAGTTGTTCTGAAGGAGGAAAGGTGAGGGCGGCAAGGCTGTCGAGGCTGGTGGCGGAGGAGCACGGTGAAGGCGGGGAAAGAGGGCACCGTGTTGGTTGGAGAGCAGCCGGAGCAGGAGGGGGAGGAGGGGGGTAGGGAGGTCGGGCGGCTCGGCTGCTGCGGGGCGCGTGCGCCGCGCGGCGGTCCGGGGGAGAAAGAGAGGGGGTAGGGAGGTCGGGCGGCTCGGCTGCTGCGGGGCGCGTGCGCCGCGCGGCGGTCCGGGGGAGAAAGAGAGGGGGTAGGGAGGTCGGGCGGCTCGGCTGCTGCGGGGCGCGTGCGCCGCGCGGCGGTCCGGGGGAGAAAGAGAGGGGGTAGGGAGGTCGGGCGGCTCGGCTGCTGCGGGGCGCGTGCGCCGCGCGGCGGTCCGGGGGAGAAAGAGAGGGGGTAGGGAGGTCGGGCGGCTCGGCTGCTGCGGGGCGCGTGCGCCGCGCGGCGGTCCGGGGGAGAAAGAGAGGGGGTAGGGAGGTCGGGCGGCTCGGCTGCTGCGGGGCGCGTGCGCCGCGCGGCGGTCCGGGGGAGAAAGAGAGGGGGTAGGGAGGTCGGGCGGCTCGGCTGCTGCGGGGCGCGTGCACCGCGCGGCGGTCCGGGGGAGAAAGAGAGGGGGTAGGGAGGTCGGGCGGCTCGGCTGCTGCGGGGCGCGTGCGCCGCGCGGCGGTCTGGGGGAGAAAAAGCCATGAAGACTCTCTTAATGGCTCATACTTTCAAAGCCCAACATGTTAATCATTGCTTTTATGTTTAAGGCTTCTATGTCCTGTTGAAGGAACCATTACCTACCTCAAGGTCATGAGCATATTCTATTTTTTTTCTGTTTGAAGCCTTACAGTAAGTATTTGCTTTTACATTTAAGTTTATGGTCATTTTCAACTTAATTTGTATATTGGGATATATACAAAATGAGAGGTTGATTTATTTTTGCCTTTAAGTAGCCAGTTATTGCAGCACTGTTGATACAAATTTTGTTCACCATTGAGTTGCCTTGGTAGGCCTTGGGAAAAAATCAATTGACCTCATAGATGTGATAAGTTCTGGACACTCTATTCTGTTCCATTGAGATCACTGTCTGTCTTTATCACCACAATACACTGTCTTGATTACTGTAATTTGATAGGCAGCCTTGAAGCCAGATAGTGTAAAGATTCCTATCTTATTCCTCTTTTTCATAATCATTTTGGCTCTTTTCAGTCCTTGCATTTCCACATACAGTTTAGAATTAGCTAAAAATTTTCCATGAAAAATGTTGCTGAGATTTTTATTGAGATAACATTGAATCTATAGATTAATTTGGAAAGAATAGACATCTTTATAATAGATTATAATAGTTTTCAGATTCTTTTGGATTTCTATCATGGACAATCTTATAGCCTAATCTAATTGACATCTTTATTTTTTCCCTTCCCACCTTTATAACTTCTATTTTTTTGCCTTATTTTACTTTCTAGGACTTCTAGTATAATATAGAGTAGAATAGGTGATATGATAATGGATATCCTTTGACTGATCTCAGAATGGAATATATTCAAAATTTAATCCCGAGGAAGTTTTTAGATACCCTTTATCAGATTAAGAAAATTCTCTAAGAGGTTTGATTCTTATGTTTTATCTCCATTTATAGAGATAATCCTATGGTTTTTCCTCTTACTCTTTTTGTGTGCTGTATTTCATTGATTGATTCACATATGTTAATCTACGTTGCATTTCTGGAAGAATCTTTTAATATATTGCTATTGCTATCCTCATAAAATGAGTTGGAAACTGTGTCACTCTTTCTTTTCTTTAGGATAATTTGTAAAGAATGGTAATATTTCTCCTTTAATGATTAGAATTGACCTTTAAAGCTATCTCTGCTTACAGATGTATTTTGAAAGGTTTTTAATTATAGATTTAATTCCTTTGATAAATGTAGGATAATTCAGGTTTTATTTTTGTGACTGTTTTGCAAAGTAACATTTTTCAAGGAACTTATTCATTTAAGTTTTCAGATTTATTGGCATAAAGTTGTTCAGAAGTCCTTTTGTTTTTCATTCCTGATATTAATTTATTTGTGTTCTTTCTCTTCTTCCATCTCTGTCTCCTTCTCACTCTCTCCCTCTCTTTTATCAGTCTTGTGAGTGGTATAATAATTGTATTAATGCTTTCAAAAATATGTTTTTGTGCCATCACAAATTTTCTCTTATTTGCATGTTTATTTTTAATTACCAGTTTATTCTCTTATCTTTATTATTTCTTTCCTTACACTTTGTTGAGATTTAATTTAGTTGTCTTTTTCCAGATTCTTTTAGATTGAATCTTAGCTCACTGATCATTGACTTTCCAGCATTTCTTCCCTTCTAAAATATCCATTTGGAGATATAATTTTTCCTCTGAACCTTACTTTAGCTGTATCCCATGAGTTTTGACATATCATATTTTCATAATTTAACAGCTTTTGTAATATCCATTATAATTTCATCTTTGACCTATGGGTCATTTAGATGCATATTGCTTGATTCCCAGATATTTGAGAATCTGGTTATCTTTCTGTTTGGATTTCTAGTTGAATTCCACAGGGTAAGGGATCATATTCAATATGATTTATTAGTTTTTTTGGCTTTTAAAAAGTGGAATTTTGGGCGGGCCGCGGTGGCTCAGCGGGCAAAGTGCTTGCCTGCTATGCCGGAGGACCTCGGTTCGATTCCCGGCCCCAGCCCATGTAACAAAAACGGAGAAACAGAATACAATAAAACAAGAAAATGTTTAAAGATGTTTCCCTTTCTTCCTTCCTTCCTTCCTTCTATCCTTCCTTCCTTCTCTCTGTCTTTCCTTTAAAAAAAAAAAAAAAAAAAAAAAGTGGAATTTTATAAGTTACAAATTTAACAGTTTTTAAACCTTGATTGTTCTCTCCGAATCTCCAGCTTTTTCCAAAATGTTTCCCCTTTTATAGGATTCCAGTAAAGTAATCAAGACCCACCTGGAATGGGTGGAGACATATCTCCACCTACTCCAATTGAACACTTACTTTTGAGTGACTCTACCCTACCATAGAGATAATCTAATTAAAGTTTCCAATCTACAGTACTGAATAGGAATTAGAAGAAACCATTGTTCTCTCAAGATTGTTTAGGATTAAAATGTTGATTTTTTAGGGTACATAAATCTTTTCAAACCAGCACATCCCACCCTCCAGACAGTAAGAAAATGCATGTTCTTCTCATATACATAATACATTAATTCCATCCCAATGTCAGAAATCTTTAAAGCATTTCAATAACAACCCAATGCAATACAAGGTTAAAACAAGTACAAATTAAGTTACAGGCATGGTCTGTCCTAAAGCAAATTTCTCCTCTGGCTCTGAAACTGTAAAACTCAGAACTGCTATTGCTGCCAACATACAAAGGAGGGACAGTCATAGGATACATGCACCCATTTCCATAGGGAGAAACTGGAAGGAACACGGGTCACTGGACCCAAGCAGTTTTGAAAACCTGCAAGGCAAAGTCCATTAGATTTCAGAGTCTGAGAGTCATTTATCTTTGGAGCATTAGAAAGTGGCAGTCTCACCCTTTCCAAGGGCCTACACACAGGCCTGCCTCTCCCTGAACACCCAATGTTTTTGGGTGACATTGGGGAGACCACCTTTTCTCAGCTCCACCCTATCCAAGGGTTGGGGTTGCAGTCTCTGCCATCTCCATGGCACATGTTCAACCCCTTCATGTGGTAGCAGCTAGGCTTTCCCCAAACCCCAAGGAATGTGCTTCACCCTCTCCAAGGCCTGAGGTAGCATGACTCTTCCACTACAAGGAGGTGGAAAGCCCACCCCCTGCCTTTGGGACAAACTCACCCTCTCAATGTGCTTGGGGGTGTCTATTCTTCTGGTCCAAGGCTACTTGTCTTCAGACCCCAGCCTCCTTGGCTTTGCCTCTGAAGTTAATTTTTCTCCATTGTGTCCCTTCTCTGTCTCTCTCAGTCCTGAATGGCAGTGTGTCTCTTTATATAGATCCTGCAACACTATCATTGGCTTTCTTTGCAGGAGCCTTGGATCATACCCATCAGACATAAGGAGTTTCCACAAGTCCTTCCTGGATAACCCCATGTCCAATACTGGCTCTCCCTGAAATGCCTGACTGGTTCCACATTTGGTTAAATCCTCATGTGGGGCACTATTCTCTGGAGTCTCCCTTCCTGGAAGTCCAGAATTTTACTGAATATCAATTTCTGTTTTCTTTGTACCCAAGAGTTCACTTCTCAGTTTATCTCTCTCCTATTGCATTGCACTATAAGCTGTGAGCAGAAATCAGGCTGCATTTAGTTTGGAGATCTCTTCTGCTAAATACCCAAGTTCATGGCTTTTAAAATCTGCCTTCCTGCCAAAGCCACTAGTCACCTTTGCCAGATTACCTGCTATTTTAAAACAAGGATCATCTTCCTTCCAGTTAGTAACAACACATGCTTCATTTCTCTCTGAGCCCTTATCAACAGTATCTTTACAGTCCACATTTCTATGAACAGTCTCTTTAAAGCATTCTAGGCCTTCTCTATCAAGATTCTCACAACTCTTCCCAAATCTACTCCTCATCCATTTAAAAAGCCGTTCCAGTACCTTTGGTATTTGCAAACAGCAGCAGCACCTGACTCCTGTGGTACCAAAATGTGTTCTAATTTGCTAGCTGCCACAATGCATTATACTAGAAATGAAATTGCTTTTAAAAAGGGGAGTTTAATAAATTGCAAGTTTACAGTTTTTAGGCAGTGGAAATGTCCCAATTAAAGCAAGAATATAGAAATGTCCAATCTAAGGCATCCAGAAAATGATACCTTGATTGGACACTTATTTATGTGGCCTTAAAGCTGTAAATTTGCAACTTAATAAATTCCCTCTTTAAAATCATTCCATTTCTGGTGTACTGTTTGCTGGCAGCCTAGTAAACCAAAGCACAAAGTGTTAATAATAGGGCAGTATATGGAAAACTTGTAATTGATGTATGATTGTTGTGAAAACTGACTGGATTCTAATAAAGAAAAGTCTTGTTACCAGAGGGAAATCCTGAATCATATGGCTTCACTGATTTATTTTCATAAGTATTCTAAGAAGAGCCAGCACCAATAATTCTCAAAGCCCTCCACATTTGAGGAATAGGAAATTTTCTCAATTCATACTATGTGGCCAGCATCATTCTAATGCCAAAATCAGGTAGAGATATTGCATGAAAAACATTATACAATCTAATATATATGGTGAATATAAAAATAAAAATTCCTCTACAAAATACTATGAAATTCCAACTGTAGATCAAAATTATTATACACCATTACCAACTTTACTTAATCCCAGTAATGGTATGGTAGCTCAAAATAAGACAATCAATAAACCACATTAAAGTAACGGAGGGAATAAAAGACATGGTCATGTCATTTGCCACACAAAAGTCATTTGAGAAAATAAAACACCATTTTTATGCAAAAATCCAATAGAAGAAACATTGGAATCCTCAACATGATAAAAGGCATTTTACTGAGGCTTCCAATCAGAACTATTAGGAAAGAAAATGAAATAAAATACACACAGATTTTAAAATAAATAGAACTCTTCTTATTCACAGATAATGTGATCCTAAGTATAACAATGCAAAATAAGATATGTGAACTAATCAATGGGTTAAAGTTCAACACAGAAAAGTCAAGGTGTTTTTATTTTCTCTCCATGAACAATCAGAGAAGGTAATGAAGAAAAAAAATACATTTACAAGAGAACTCAATAAAATATCGAGGAATAAATGTAACCAAACCATGTATATTTATTTTGAAATGGTTTCACACTTACAGCACAGCTTCAAACAATAATAATAAACAACACCCTTTTCACCCTAGTTCTCCAGATCTACTAATTTAACAGTTTGCCAACTTTGCCATATTCCCTATCTACCCATCTCTCTATCAACTTACCTATCCATTTTTTTCTATATATCTGTCAATTTATCAATTCATTTTGTGATCAGTTGAGTGTAGATTGCATGCATCATGCTTCCTGAAGAAGTGTACATTTCCTATGAATTAGGCTATTTATATAGGTGACATTTTTGTACAGTTATCAAGTTCAAGAAATTTAAAATTGATAATAAAAATTGGTCTATAGCTCTATTTTATATTGCTTAGTAATTTCCCTTTTAGCCTTTTTTCCTCCTTTCTTAGATAATATCCAACATCACATTGCATTTTATTGTCATCATCTCTTTAGTTGCTCTTTTTAAATTTTTTTATTCTAGGAACATATGTACAACAAAAACTTTCCTGATGTCAACAATTCTTCGTGTGGCATATTGTCTATATAGCATCTCTTATCATGCCAATCTGGGGTTGCAAACTCCCACAGCTTTCGTTTTTCTGTGAATGTAAGATAGATTTTCTAGATATAGGCTACTTGGTTGGCATGTTTAATCACAGAAGCTGTGGGTTTACAGAAAAATCATGCATAAAGTACTGCTTCCATATACCTATCACACAATTACCCCATTATTTAAAAAGATATTGTTTTTCTTTCATTATAATTAATAAAATGACTATTATATTTATACTGTTATTTCTATTCCATAATTTACATTAAAGCTCACCTTTGTTCAGTTTTTTGTGTTTTCTTTCATTTTTAAGTACTTCTGATATTATTTTTTGTTTATCTTTGTATACAACACTTTGACTATAACATATCACAATGTGGTTCTATTTGGTATCTTGTTTGGCATTCCTTGTCTTGTTTCATTAAATTTGGAATGGTTTCAGCCATTATTATTATTGTTATTGTTATTATTATTATTATTATTATTATTTTGGGTGCATGGTCTGGGAATTGAACCTGAGTCTTCCATATGAAAGCAAGCATTCTAATCAATGAATTACCCTTGCATCCTCAGTCATTATTTTTGTGACTATTCTCTTTGCCTCTTTCTTCTCCTTCCTGGATGCCTAAAATGCATATATTGTTATGTTTGATGTCTGTTTTAGTTTCCTAAGATTCTACAAGCAGATACCATGAAATGATTTAGCTTAAACAATGGGAATTTTCTAGTTTGCATGCTTACAGTATTGAGGCCATGAAAATGTCAAAATCAAAGCATCATCAAGATGATTTTTTCTAAAGATGACCTGTCACCTTGTCTCTTCTGCCCCATGGCAGGCCTTATAACAGGGTCTGCTGGTCCTCCCTTTTTTTTTGCCAGTTTCATTCTGCTTCTTCCTTTCTGTGGCTTTTTCTGTGTCTGTAGTCATTCCATTTATAAAAGAATAAGAGGATTCCAGTAACAGGACTAGCACCTATTAATCTTGGATCTCTTGGCTTGAAAAGTTGTCTTTGGTACAGATCCCAGCTTCCATGATTCTGCCCTTGAAGTGAATTTACATTCAATCTGTCCTTTCTGTCCATTTTTGTCCAGTCTGTCAGTCCAGGTTGTTAGTGTTTCCATTCCTACAGATCTTGCATAAAACTTGTTGATTTGCCTCTAATACACAGGTGTCAAATCCATCAGACACTAGGACTTTCCACAGATACTTTCTGGGTAGCTGCACCTCCAAACCAGATTTATAATGAAATGGCTGGCTGGTTCCATGTTCAGTTAAACCCTCACAGCTCATCCCATACCTCCCACATTTTGCACTAAGATGCAAGGAGAAATCAGGCTGCTCTTCCCACATTTAGCTTGGAGAGCTCTTCAGCTAAATATCCAAGCTCATCGCTTGAATTCGTATTTCCACCCAGCTCAGAACTCAGTTTTACCAAGTTGTCTGCCATTTTACAATAAGGATATCCTTTCTTCCAGTTTCCAATAATAACACATATATCATTTCCATCTAAGTTCTCATCAGAAGTAACTTTAGCATCCATATTTCTATCAACAGTTTCTTTAAAGCAGTATAACCCTTTTTTATCAATCAGTTCACATTTGCAGCCCTTACCTATTGTCCAACTTCAAAATTCCTGCATTATTGGTGTTTACAATAGCAACACACCACTCTTGGTATGGAAGTCTGGTTTTGTTTTCCTGGTTGTTCAAATCAGATACCATGAAATGATATACCTTAAACAGTGGGAATTTATTAGCTTAGAAGCTTAGTTTTGAGGTCATGAAAATGTTCAAATCAAGACCTCATCAGGGTGATGGTTTCTTCTTGAAGACTGGCTGCTGGTAATGCTGGTTCTTGTACCACATGGCAAAACATATGGCAGCATCTGCTGATCTTTCCCTTCCCTTCCATATTTTGTTTCTTTCAGCTTCTGGTTTCCCATTCTTGGCATGGAATTGTTTGTTTCTGTACTGTAAATATCTCAGGCTACTTTCTTCTCGTGTCCACTGTTTCTAAATATAAATTGGGATTTAATTTTATTGGGATTCCTTGTAGATAACTTGTTGTCTTTCACTTTGACCTTCAGGACACTCTCCTTCTCTTTGGCATTAGACTGTGATACTGTGCAAAGACAGTGTGATTACTGTGTGTCTGGGTATGGTTATCATTGAGTTTATCCTGTGTGAGGTTTGCTGAGATTCTTGAATATTATATTCATGCCCTTTGTTTAATTTACATAGTTTTATGACATTATCTCTTTGAATATTCCTCCTGATACTTCCTTCTTCACCTTCTGTGACTCCCATAATGTATATATGGGTATGCTTGTACCTCTCAATTCCCTTAGGTGTTTTTTATTTATTTTTCCTTTCTGCTCCTCAGCTTAAATTTCTATCATGGTCTCTTGAGCTTACTGAGTCTTTAGTTACCTCTAATCTGCTGTTGAAATGAAAGTATGAAGAACTTTTTAGTTCAGTTATTGTGATTGTGCTGATTTGAAAGTGTTGAGTATCCCAGAAAAGCCATGTCTTTTAATTCTGATTCAATACCATAGTGTGGAAACCCTTTTGATTAGATTATCTTCATTGAGATTTAATGTTCTTGTGGATGTGGCCATTGATGAGATGATCTACAGGGAGATTTGGTGTACCCAATTGTGGGTGTGGCCTTTTGGGTAGAAGGAATTCTGAGGTTGCCCATTCAGGGAGGGTGCTGATTAGTTTACTGGGTCTTTAAAAGAGGAAATATTTTTGAGAGAGCCAGGGCAGTTGCAGATGCTTAGAAAACAGTTGCTTTAGAGCTGACAGAGCCAACACAAAACTCTGATGTTTGGAGATTGAGGACCCAGCAGATGTCACCATTTGCCTTTCCATGAAATGCTAAACAAGCCAGAACCCAGGGTTGTGTCCCATAGGAGCTTATTGAAGGCCCGCAGACACCAGCTAAGAAGCCCCACAGGAAACAGAGGCTGAAAATAATGGATCCCAGGAATAAGGGACCAGCAGGTGCCAGTCACATGCCCTCCAGTTGACAGAGGTGTTCTAGATGGCATTGATCAGTCTTGAGTGAAGGTAATTTCTTGTTCACACCATAACACAAACAAATGACTGGACAGTACATGATATGGTAAGCAGAAGTTTAAGGATGGATATATAAACATTTTGAAATAGTTACATATAATGATAAATATATCACAGCAAACAAGAAGACATAGTTACATCATATAACATGAGAAAAACTGACAAGAATAAAGTTGAAATATTAGGTAACAAACTATAATAGTACTATTGCTGTAGATAATTGATGTCCATTATGAATTGATCCTTTTTATAACCGGCTCGTGGTGTTTTTTGCATGTCTGTGTTTATTGTCTAGTTTCCTATCTATATGTATCTCTCACTGTATATCTCTATGTCCATCTGATAAAAAATTAATAACAGCAGATGGTGCGAGGGTAGTTCAATGGTAGAATTCTCACCTGACAGGCAGGAGACCCAGGTTTGATTCCCAGCCCATACACTTCCCCCAAAAAACAAACAAACCAACAAAAAACCAAAACAAAACAAAACAATCCAACGATTGGTGCTGCAATGATGGAATGCTCACATGGAAAAAGAATGAAATGTGACCCCCACTCTGCAGCATACAAAATAAATAATAATAATAACAGCAGGGTTTTTTTAACATAGGCACGCATTGGGAATTGAACCCAGGTCTCCAGCATGGCAGGTGAGAACTCTGCCACTGAGCCACTGTGGCACACCCTGACAGCAGTTTTTGAAGAACAGTTAGAAAAATGAATTAATTGAGCCTCTGTTCACCATTATGTATCAATGTGTTTGCAAGTGTCAAGGGTTAGTTTCCTTCAGTAATGTAGATACCAATGTGTGTCTTTAATCAAACCACCTATTTTGTGGGATTTCATTCTGTACTACTTTCATTAATTTTTTCTTTTCAATGTAGCCAAAGTATATATGCAAAGAATGTACAAATAACTTATAATGCTTGTTGTGGCAAACAGCACCATTCCTTCTCTAGCAACAATCCCCTTTCCTCCTTTCTCAGAATTATATACTTCCATCTTCATTGGATGGTTATTTTGGGTATATATTTCTGTTTGTAAACACATGCATTTATATCTCTTCTTCCATCCCACATTCTACCTCATATGAGAAACTTCATATCTTCATTCCTCTTCCCCAAATAATTATTATTTTAAGTTACTTTTATGAGACTAAGCAAATATTGTCATTTTGTTGTATTCTTGAACCTGCCTCTAACTTTCATAGAGCCTCCCCTCAAATGTCTGGTGATCTGTGGTTTTCTTTTCATGTTGAGGAATGGAAATTTAGAGGTGAGTGGAAGTTTTGAATGCAGTCCCTTCAGTGTTGACCAGGTGCTGTATCTGGACTTGTCCTTATGTATCCCCTGATATCAGTGTAATCAGGTTTTAGGTCACACAGGCAACACTGGGATATCTGTTAAAGTACATATTTCCTGTTTTCTACAATAACACTAGCCTCATATTTAAGTAGTAATCCATTTCAGGAGAAATATCCTTATTATTTAACTGATGCAATTCACCATGGTAAAACACGTTTTTTTTAAATTTCTATTTTTAGTGTATTTCCCTTCCAAATATTTATATGTATGTGCTTTTTTTTTTACAATAAACAATTTTATTTATACCCCATACAGTCCATCCTAAGTATACAATCAATGGCTCTTGGTATAATCACATAGTTATATATTTACCATGACATTCAATATTAGAACATTCTCATTTCCTCTGAAAAAAAATCCTTTACCTGTACATTCCCCTATTATTGACATTTAATTTTGGTGTAATGCCTTTGTTACAATTAATGAAAGAATATTATATTTTTATTGTTAACTATAGATTTAGTTTGCATTAATTGTATTTTTCCCATATACCACCCTATTTTAACACCTTGTAATACTGATGTATGTTTGTTCTAGTTTCATGTAA
>NW_027518287.1:85421-97191 GCF_023851605.1 Tamandua tetradactyla
AAAGTATCACAGGTACAGGAGGAAAGAATAGTAGTAGATCCAGGCAACATATTAGCCTCTTTGCAGAGCTTAAATAGGTGATCCTTTATCTCTTCTCAAGTTCTGAGGATTTCATATTCCATGAAGCATCACTGGGTGGAACCAAACCAGATCCCTACACCTTGACTCCTATCTCAATGCCCTGTCCTCCATAGCACAGCACACTTGCAGTGATTAAGTGGGCCTGGGTCAAGCAATGAGCTGCAAATGAGGCTGTGGGATGGAGACTAAAATGTACCCATAATTTTAGAACTTTGTTTATAGATATCCTTTAGATTTCTAAACATGGTCCCTTGCTAGCAAACTTCTGGTCAAAGATCTTTGAACAGAAGTAGGCTTGATTGAAACATGGGTTGGAATTAAAATTCTCCACAGAGGACAGGACTTCAGTTCAGGATACATGTCCAGGATCAATTTTAGTAGATTTGCTTGGAGAACAGCATGACTGGATCACAGGGAAAGTTCTGGGGAACAGCGGGGGTAATATTGGGTTGAGAAGCAGGGACCAGACCCCGACCTTGAAAACCAAGGTGAGGAATCAATGGTATGTATGTGTTTAGATTTTGACTGGAGCGGATGGGGTCCTAGCAGCATCTTGAACATGGAAGAGCTCTAGGAGTCCACCAATGCACTGGGTGGACTGAATTATGAGATTTGGGGTAAGGAGAAAGTCATAGAGTCATTATGTTTTTTCATAAGTGCAGGCCCCAACTGTCAATCATCCCAAGAATCCCAGTATTTGCTTGAGCTATGGGAAATTTTGGATATATTAAATTGAATTGAAAACACAAATATGAAGTTCATTTGCCATCAGGAAGCTGAATTAGGAGAGTTTGCAGGCACTGTCCAATGAAATCTGTCCCTAAATTTAATCATGGAGAAAATAGGAATCTTTCTACCAATAAACCCACAATAATGATGTAACTTTGGGAGGAAGAATGGCTGTTTTAGACTGTGATGTATATATATGTGTGAATGCACTTGTGTGCACATGTGCATGTTTGTGCCTGTGCAGATGCATATGTGCTTCATGTGTATACATTCGTGTGTGCATATGCATCTGTAGTTGGAGGATGTGGGGGCAGCAGCCTGGAGCAAAGGACATTATCTGCAGCTGTGAGAAGGGAGCCAAAAAGAAAGTGTTTTTGTATGTGTGCCAGTCTCTCCTCAGTCACTGCCT
This sequence comes from Tamandua tetradactyla, assembly GCF_023851605.1. Classification (NCBI taxonomy): domain Eukaryota; kingdom Metazoa; phylum Chordata; class Mammalia; order Pilosa; family Myrmecophagidae; genus Tamandua; species Tamandua tetradactyla. The sequence continues at coordinate 86,641 of NW_027518287.1, forward strand.
TGAGAATGTACCTGCCTACTATCAGTATCTGAGGAAAATGCCCAAGTCTTTGAGCTGGGTGTCACCAGGGAAGTTAGCCAGCACAAAACCCTGTTGGGTGAGGAATCAGAGTAACAGGTGGTAAATGATGTGCCAGGCAACCGTGCCCACTCTCCTATTCCCCAGCAACAGTGGATTATGGTCAAATTGCACCTCATATTGCCATCATGAAGCCCTGATCTGATGGGGTTCTGTGGAGACCACCATGGCACTTGGGAGGGTCTTGGCAGGCTGCAGGCTCTCTGCCCAACTGCTATCTTCTTCCCTCCCCTTACTGAACTTATCATTCCCTGATGAAGATAGGGTTTGTCCTCCATCCCCTCCAAATGTATCTACAGGGAAAGTTATACTAAAGGGGAATGTCAGGAAAGGGGTTCAGAGGCAAAGGTATGAGAGAGGAAAGCAGCATACGACCTCAAAGAAAAAAACTTCTGGACTACATATGACATGGGAAGCATGTTTTAAAATGAATGGATTCAAATTTAAAATAATGATATATAATGACATATATATCAAAGCAAACTTGAGGCTGTACTAAATATGTGGAACATGAAAACAAAAGTGGAATCAAGTAGAAATAATAGGAAAGAAAACTATAATATTATTGCTAACATTTGTGGTTCATTTCTTATAGAACATAGAGGTCAATAATTAGTTGATGCTTTTCTATATCTTTCTTTCTTTACTTTTTCATACTTTATATGTGTTTTTGGACTGTTCCTATCTATAGGCATATATATATATATATATATATATATATATATATATATATATACACTTCTACTCCTATCAGTTTAACAATGAACAACAGTAGTTGTGAAAAAATTGTTAATAAAATGATAGGAGAACTCTGTGGTTCTTTTATCAGCCTTTGAACTGTACTTACTTAGCTCAGCAGCAGTTTTGAAGACTGGGAAACGTGCTTCCAGTGTGTGACCCTGTTTCATAGGTTTGGATCTAATAAAGCAGATGTTATTTACAAACTAGTGTGCAACTGTGATTAAATCCACCCAACAGATATTTCAAGGACTTACTCATTATGTTTACTGTGTTTTGAAATCTCAGAACTCATTTGGGGTTGATAAGTGGAAGGCATATGTCAAAAACACGATAAGGGACTACTGGAAAAGTAGCTGAGCAGGGGAGGCTGGGTTCTACTCTGCCATGAGGAACAAGAGAAGAGACAGAAAAAATTACCAGGATGGCTGTTCTGAGGTACCAGTGTTCGGGGAGGGTATTATACATTTCAAAGGGGGGGGGGGTCCTAGATAAGAGAACCAGGGAGATAGGAATGGGGAAAATGGGGTGACTTTGTTCAGCCATGATTCCACTGGAGGTGGGCAGTGGTGTGTGGGGAGGTAGGCATCTGAGGGAGCTGACCATCTCTCCTCCCCAGCCTGTCACAGTAGCTATATTGGAAGAACGTCCCACATGGTTCCACAACTGACAGAATCCTTGGGGAGCCCAGAGGTACGCCTAGCTGATCACCAAAAAGTGTTTAGTCCCCAGTGCTGAGATCACCAGCCTCATTGCTTGCCATGAAGTGCCATCCCATCAAGTACCATGAAATTGCATGCTGTTCAGTGTACTGGGATCAGCTCTGCACCATTGGACACTGTTGTCAGCTGCCCTATCCCTTGTGCCAGGATCGTGAGCCAGCCAGATGCAGAGAACAGCATGCAACATCCCACAGTACCCACCTCCACACCAGCCACTAAACTCAAAGTGGGTCAAAGACATAAATATAAGAATCAGTACCATGAAACACTGAGAAGAAACCAGAGGGAAACAGCTTCATGACCTAGTAATAGGAGGTAGCTTAAATTTTACTCCCAAAGCTCAAGCAATGAATAAAAAAAGCAGATAAGGAGGAGGGGCCAAGATGGAGGCTTAGTAAGGTACGCGCGTCTTAGTTCCTCCTCCAGAGCAACTACTAGGTGAACAGAAACAGTGCAGAACAGCTCCCGGGGCCATGGCAGGGAATGGACACACAGCGTACCCCAGTCTGGACTGGCTAGTCTGACTGCAAGATTCTGCTGTGGTGAGATCCCCGAGCGGCGCGCGATTCCCCAAGAGGCGGCAGCTGTGGCGGTCGGAGCTCCTCCCTCCCTCCTTCCTGGGCCGGCTGAGAGTCTCAGAGAGGCAAGTTTCCCAAGACGCGGTGGCCGGCGTCCCCCTTTTGCGGGGGGATTCCTGGAACGGCTACGAGTCTCGGATCAGAGGGTTACCCAAGGCGCGGCGGCCAGCGACCCTCTTTTGAGGGCGGCTTCCTGGACCGGCTACGAGTCTTGAATCAGAGGGCTCCCCAAGCCGCAGTGGCCAGCGACTGGTGCCCATCACCCGCGGGCAGCTTCCTGGTCCGGTGGCGAATTCCCCAGGTTGCGGTGGCTGGCGACTGACGCCCCTCCCCCACGGGCGGCTTCCTGGTGGTGGGAAATTCCCCGGGCTGCTGCGGCCGGCAACCGACACCCCTCCAGGGAGAGGAGGGAATTTCTGAGAATGGCAGGGAATGGGTCCAACCAAACACTAATAAGGGAATTAATAAAGGAGCCACAGGGTCCCCTCAAGCTGTTGCGGCTGACGCCCCCACCATGTGCAGCCCCCCGGACCAACTGAGAGAATTGGATTGGAAATCCCCCAGGCCGCAGAGAACGGTGACCGGGGGGATCCCTTCCAAACACGTGAGACAAACGTGTGCCACGAGTGCCACCTACTGGGCAGGATAAGAAAAACAGAACCCAGAGAATACACAGAAAAATCTTACAACATTGTTGGGTCCGACACCCAGGGAAATCTGACTAAATGCCCAGACGCCAGCAGAAGATAACTGTCCACGCTCAGAAAGATTGAGAATATGGCCCAGTCAAAGGAACAAACCAATAGTTCAAATGAGATACAGGAGCTGAGACAACTAATGCTGAATATACGAACAGAAATGGAAAACCTCTTCAAAAATGAAATCGATAAATTGAGGGAGGACATGAAGAGACATGGGCTGAACATAAAGAAGAAATAGAAAAACTGAAAAAACAAATCACAGAACTTATGGAAGTGAAGGATAAAGTAGAAAAGATGGAAAAAACAATGGATACCTACAATGATAGATTTAAAGAGACAGAAGATAGAATTAGTGATTTGGAGGATGGAACATCTGAATTCCAAAAAGAAACAGAAACTATCGGAAAAGAATGGAAAAATTTGAACAGGGTATCAGGGAACTCAAGGACAATATGAACCGCACAAATATACGTGTTGTGGGTGTCCCAGAAGGAGAAGAGAAGGGAAAAGGAGGAGAAAAACTAATGGAAGAAATTATCACTGAAAATTTCCCAACTCTTATGAAAGACCTAAAATTACAGATCCAAGAAGTGCAGCGCACCCCAAAGAGATTAGACCCAAATAGGCGTTCTCCAAGACACTTACTAGTTAGAATGTCAGAGGTCAAAGAGAAAGAGAGGATCTTGAAAGCAGCAAGAGAAAAACAATCCATCACATACAAGGGAAACCCAATAAGACTATGTGTAGATTTCTCAGCAGAAACCATGGAAGCTAGAAGACTGTGGGATGATATATTTAAATTACTAAAAGAGAAAAACTGCCAACCAAGACTCCTATATCCAGCAAAATTGTCCTTCAAAAATGAGGGAGAAATTAAAACATTCTCAGACAAAAAGTCACTGAGAGAATTTGTGACCAAGAGACCAGCTCTGCAAGAAATACTAAAGGAGCACTAGAGTCAGATACAAAAAGACAGAAGAGAGAGGTATGGAGAAGAGTGTAGAAAGAAGGAAAATCAGATATGATATATATAATACAAAAGGCAAAATGGTAGAGGAAAATATTATCCAAACAGTAATAACACTAAATGTCAATGGACTGAATTCCCCAATCAAAAGACATAGATTGGCAGAATGGATTAAAAAACAGGATCCTTCTATATGCTGTCTACAGGAAACACATCTTAGACCCAAAGATAAACATAGGTTGAAAGTGAAAGGTTGGGAAAAGATATTTCATGCAAATAACAACCAGAAAAGAGCAGGAGTGGCTATACTAATATCCAACAAATTAGACTTCAAATGTAAAACAGTTAAAAGAGACAAAGAAGGACACTATATACTAATAAAAGGAACAATTAAACAAGAAGACATAACAATCATAAATATTTACGCACCGAACCAGAATGCCCCAAAATACGTGAGGAATACACTGCAAACACTGAAAAGGGAAATAGACACATATACCATAATAGTTGGAGACTTCAATTCACCACTCTCATCAATGGACAGAACATCTAGACAGAGGATCAATAAAGAAATAGAGAATCTGAATATTACTATAAATGAGCTAGACTTAACAGACATTTATAGGACATTACATCCCACAACAGCAGGATACACCTTTTTCTCAAGTGCTCATGGATCATTCTCAAAGATAGACCATATGCTGGGTCACAAAGCAAGTCTTAACAAATTTAAAAAGATTGAAATCATACACAACACTTTCTCGGATCATAAAGGAATGAAGTTGGAAATCAATAATAGGCAGAGTGCCAGAAAATTCACAAATACGTGGAGGCTCAACAACACACTCTTAAACAACGAGTGGGTCAAAGAAGAAATTGCAAGAGAAATTAGTAAATACCTCGAGGCGAATGAAAATGAAAACACAACATATCAAAACTTATGGGACGCAGCAAAGGCAGTGCTAAGAGGGAAATTTATTGCCCTAAATGCCTATATCAGAAAAGAAGAAAAGGCAAAAATTCAGGAATTAACTGTCCACTTGGAAGAACTGGAGAAAGAACAGCAAACTAATCCCAAAGCAAGCAAAAGGAAAGAAATAACAAAGATTAGAGCAGAAATAAATGAAATTGAAAACATGAAAACAATAGAGAAAATCAATAAGACCAGAAGTTGGTTCTATGAGAAAATCAATAAGATTGATGGGCCCTTAGCAAGATTGACAAAAAGAAGAAGAGAGAGGATGCAAATAAATAAGATCAGAAATGGAAGAGGAGACATAACTACTGACCTCACAGAAATAAAGGAGGTAATAACAGGATACTATGAACAACTTTACGCTAATAAATACAACAATTTAGATGAAATGGACGGGTTCCTGGAAAGACATGAACAACCAACTTTGACTCAAGAAGAAATAGATGACCTCAACAAACCAATCACAAGTAAAGAAATTGAATTAGTCATTCAAAAGCTTCCTAAAAAGAAAAGTCCAGGACCAGACGGCTTCACATGTGAATTCTATCAAACATTCCAGAAAGAATTAGTACCAACTCTCCTCAAACTCTTCAAAAAAATCGAAGTGGAGGGAAAACTACCTAATTCATTCTATGAAGCCAACATCACCCTCATACCAAAACCAGGCAAAGATATTACAAAAAAAGAAAACTACAGACCAATCTCTCTAATGAATATAGATGCAAAAATCCTCAATAAAATTCTAGCAAATCGTATCCAACAACACATTAAAAGAATTATACATCATGACCAAGTAGGATTCATCCCAGGTATGCAAGGATGGTTCAACATAAGAAAATCAATTAATGTAATACACCATATCAACAAATCAAAGCAGAAAAATCACATGATCATCTCAATTGATGCAGAGAAGGCATTTGACAAGATTCAACATCCTTTCCTGTTGAAAACACTTCAAAGATAGGAATACAAGGGAACTTCCTTAAAATGATAGAGGGAATATATGAAAAACCCACAGCTAATATCATCCTCAATGGGGAAAAATTGAAAACTTTCCCCCTAAGATCAGGAACAAGACAAGGATGTCCACTATCACCACTATTATTCAACATTGTGTTGGAGGTTCTAGCCAGAGCAATTAGACAAGAAAAAGAAATACAAGGCATCAAAATTGGAAAGGAAGAAGTAAAACTATCACTGTTTGCAGACGATATGATACTATACGTCGAAAACCCAGGTAAAATCCACAACAAAACTACTAGAGCTAATAAATGAGTACAGCAAAGTAGCAGGTTACAAGATCAACATTCAAAAATCTGTAGCATTTCTATACACTAGTAATGAACAAGCTGAGGGGGAAATCAAGAAACGAATCCCATTTACAATTGCAACTAAAAGAATAAAATACCTAGGAATAAATTTAACTAAAGAGACAAAAAACCTATATAAAGAAAACTACAAAAAACTGCTAAAAGAAATCACAGAAGACCTAAATAGATGGAAGGGCATACCGTGTTCATGGATTGGAAGACTAAATATAGTTAAGATGTCAATCCTACCTAAATTGATTTACAGATTCAATGCAATACCAATCAAAATCCCAACAACTTATTTTTCAGAAATAGAAAAACCAATAAGCAAATTTATCTGGAAGGGCAGGGTGCCCCGAATTGCTAAAAACATCTTGAGGAAAAAAAACGAAGCTGGAGGTCTCGCGCTGCCTGACTTTAAGGCATATTATGAAGCCACAGTGGTCAAAACAGCATGGTATTGGCATAAAGATAGATATATCGACCAATGGAATCGAATAGAGTGCTCAGATATAGACCCTCTCATCTATGGACATTTGATCTTTGATAAGGCAGTCAAGCCAACTCACCTGGGACAGAACAGTCTCTTCAATAAATGGTGCCTAGAGAACTGGATATCCATATGCAAAAGAATGAAAGAAGACCCATCTCTCACACCCTATACAAAAGTTAACTCAAAATGGATCAAAGATCTAAACATTAGGTCTAAGACCATAAAACAGTTAGAGGAAAATGTAGGGAGATATCTTATGAATCTTACAATTGGAGGCGGTTTTATGGACCTTAAACCTAAAGCAAGAGCACTGAAGAAGGAAATAAATAAATGGGAGCTCCTCAAAATTAAACACTTTTGTGCATCAAAGAACTTCATCAAGAAAGTAGAAAGACAGCCTACACAATGGGAGACAATATTTGGAAATGACATATCAGATAAAGGTCTAGTATCCAGAATTTATAAAGAGATTGTTCAACTCAACAACAAAAAGACAGCCAACCCAATTACAAAATGGGAAAAAGACTTGAACAGACACCTCTCAGAAGAGGAAATACGAATGGCCAAAAGGCACATGAAGAGATGCTCAATGTCCCTGGCCATTAGAGAAATGCAAATCAAAACCACAATGAGATATCATCTCACACCCACCAGAATGGCCATTATCAACAAAACAGAAAATGACAAGTGCTGGAGAGGATGCGGAGAAAGAGGCACACTTATCCACTGTTGGTGGGAATGTCAAATGGTGCAACCACTGTGGAAGGCAGTTTGGCGGTTCCTCAAAAAGCTGAATATAGAATTGCCATACGACCCAGCAATACCATTGCTAGGAATCTACTCAAAGGACTTAAGGGCAAAGACACAAACGGACATTTGCACACCAATGTTTATAGCAGCGTTATTTACAATTGCAAAGAGATGGAAACAGCCAAAATCTCCATCAACAGACGAGTGGCTAAACAAACTGTGGTATATACATACGATGGAATATTATGCAGCTTTAAGACAGATAAACTTATGAACCATGTAATAACATGGATGGACCTAGAGAACATTATGCTGAGTGAGTCTAGCCAAAAACTAAAGGACAAATACTGTATGGTCCCACTGATGTGAACGACATTCGAGAATAAACTTGGAATATGTCATTGGTAACAGAGTTCAGCAGGAGTTAGAAACAGGGTAAGATAATGGGTAATTGAGCTGAAGGGATACAGACTGTGCAACAGGACTAGATACAAAAACTCAAAAATGGACAGCACAATAATACCTAATTGTAAAATAGTCATGTTAAAACACTGAATGAACCTGCATCCGAGCTAAAAAAAAAAAAAAAGGCAGATAAATGAGATCGCCTTAAAATAAAAAGTTGTTTACCTCAAAGGACTTTGTCAAAAAGGCAAAGAGACAGCCAAGTCAATGGGAGAAAATGCTTGGAAACCACATATCGGATAAGGGCTTGATATCCTCTGTACAACTCAACAACAAAAGAACAAACAACACAATTATAAAGTGAGCAAAGGATATGAACAGACACTTTTCCAAAGAGTAAATACAAATGGCTAAAAAGCACTTGAAGAGATGCTGAACTCCATTAGTTATAAAAGAAATGCAAATCAAGACTACAGTGAGGTATCACCTCACACCTATAAGAATTGCTGCTACAAATCAAACAGAAAGCTAAAAATGTTGGCGAGGATGCAGAGATACTGGAACACATTCAGTATTGGTGGAGTGTATAATGGTATACCTGCTGTGGAAAACAGTTTGGTGATTCCTCAGAAAACTAAATATTGAATTTCCCAATGTCCTGGCAATACCAATACTCAGCATATACCCAGGAGAGATCAAAGCAGTGACATGAACAGACATTTTCACACTGATGTTCATAGTGGCACTATTCACAAATGCAGGAAGATAGAAACAATTCAAGTGTAAATCAATAGACAGGAGGATAAACAACATGTGGTATATACATAAGAAGGAATATTGTGCGGCAGTAAGATTAAATGAGGTCCTGAAACTTATGACAACAAAATGGATGAACCTTGAGGATATAATGTTGAGTGAAATAAGTCAGACACAAAGAAATGGAATATGATTTCAGTATTATGACTATGGTAATCTCAGATTTTATTCTGCAGAATATAGGGAACCTAGTGGTAGCTAGAAATGGGGCAAATGCTACCCAGTGTGGTTGAACTTAAATGTAAAGGAATGGATAGACTGGATGGTAGCTAATTAGTGGGGTTAATCATTGTTATAGAGAAGGTGAACATGATCAAAAGGGGATGTATAGTGCATTATCCCACCAATTAACTCTACAATTATAATTGCTCACATGAACTACTTGAAAGCTTTCATCTTGTACAAGTCCAAAGGTTTGATCTTGTACAACGAGTCCAAAGGTTTGATCTTGTACAACAAGTCAATAACAGAGGGGTATAAGAAGAAAACTAATGTTGCATGATATGGCATATAGTTAACAGGAAAACATCAACAATTCTACACTGGTAGCAGGGGTAAATAATAGGGGTGGGAGGAAAAAGAGATTAGAGGGAGTTTTGATTTGATACTTGATGAGGCTGAGTTTATCAGTTGTCTCCTTGAATAAGAGAAAGTTTTCCAAAATTAAGAATGCTGCTGATAGTACAACCAAGTGAGGATACTTTAAGACATGTCTTTTTTTATTTTAGACATCATCCATGATACTCAATGGATGGATGGGGCCAGAGGGTGCAGTGACTGAAAAGTTGAAAGGTGTCTGTGATAAATACACACACACACACACACACACACACACACACACACACACACAACATATATATATATATGATGGTCTATTGTGTGGTTACAGAAAGGAAAGCATGAGCTATGCAATGACCTGAACAAAAATTGGGGACAATGTGTTGTGCAAAAGAAGTAGAAACAAAGTACAAATATGCTATGGTCTATCTCAGGAAATGCTTATAAGAAGATTGGAGCTAGACTGTAAGCTCTTATAGCAGCCACTCTTATACTAAAGTAAATGTATTTCTAAATTCTGAGACACTATTTACCTGGAACTTTCAGAACTTCTGTGACACCTAAGACTCAGAGCTGGATTTCTGAAACCCTGAAAGTCAGCACTGCTACATATAATAACAGTTAAAGTAACCAAAATATAGATCAGGCTTCAATTAGAGATAAAAATGAAGCTCATCTGGCTGGGATTAAGGTAAATCAGAATACAGGGTAAAAATGATAGGGTATGTATTCTAGAGCATCACCTATTGTATTAGATGAAAGGTAGAGAGGATTATTTTGTCTAGAACCTAAATTTTCTGTAACACAATCTAAATCAGTGTGTCTGGATATCTCATTTAAACAACCCAAACAAATGGAGCCCAGAATGGAATGATTCCATGCAGCTTAATGTAATAGATGGATACATTCCAGATTATGGTGGGATGATGATAATTTTAAAAAGTATTCGTAGAGTCACTTCAGGGAAGAAAGAAAAATTATTGAACTATTAATCTTTTTCATCTGGGACTCCCCTAATACCTTCTCAAACATTGGGGACTACCAAGAAAATAGGCCAAGAACTTGATTTTAAGGTTTGACCTAATGAAACTTATTTTTGGAGTGGAGACTGCCTATAATGTGGCCTAAGAATTGCTTTCAGGAAGCCTCTCTTGTTGCTCACATGTGACATCGCAATTTAAACCCAAATGTGCAAGGAAAATCATTACATTTCCCCCATCAGGGACATGACACTGAAGGGTTAAAGTCTCCCTGAGTATGCGAGGCATTGCTCCCAGGGATGAGCTTTGCCCTGGCACCATGAAAGTGACAATGACTTCTTAACAAAAAGTATAAAAAGAAGTGTAACAAAATAAGATATCAGTGGCTAAGAGAGTTTAAATAGATTTGAGAGGCTATTCTTGAGGCTGCCCTGATGCAAATTTTGGCTAGATTGTTCTAACTGACATGATTTGCCAAA